>NW_006238936.1:2691906-2727668 GCF_000226075.1 Solanum tuberosum | reverse complement strand
TATATATATATATATATATATATGCTAATTAGATTGAGTGATTGACTACAAATAACATAACAAAAAAAAGAAATTCTTGGTCAACTAGATTATACATACTATTTCACACTTCAACTATGTGAACATTATACCGTGTATATATCTTAATACTCTCTCTGATCTATTTTACATGTCATATTTATATTTGCATAATTTGTGAAAAATAATTACTTTAACATTTCATCCCTTTTTAATCTCATTTTTAATATATAATTCTTTCTTTCACTATGTTAGTTTCACAACTAAAAAATCACTAATTTTCCATTGAAAATTGTTGAGTGACTCATAAACACTTTAATTGAATCGACGAGGGAAAAAAAGTAATATTCATAAAAAAAAAATAGGAAACTTCCCCACTATTTCAGTGATAATCTATTTTCCACCATGCATTTTTCCAGTAAGCTGATTTGTGGGAAATGAATGGGAAAATCATGTTTTATAGCATAAATTTCTCACTAATTCGCGGTAGGAAAAACTTTTATTTGTGGTAAATGTCTTTCTTCATATTTATTAGAGTAAGAGCAAATGTGGAAAAAATGATTAATTTTAACTAGTCTAAAATAAGTATATTTGAGCCATTACTTTTAATAACCATAACAAGTAAAATGGATGGGACCAAGTTATATTCAATTATTGGTGCGACATAAATATCATAGCCGATAAATGAAACATTATTTTTTATATTGATAATAAACCGTGAGTATTTGGAAATTGCTAAATTCATGAAGCAATCACTAGCCAAGTTGCTATCATAGTGGTTAATTGTCTTTCTCAACAGTATTATTATTTCTGTTTACGTGTTCGTTTTCATTAAAGATGGTCCCAATATGATAGAGGAATTAATTTTGAATGCTTAATTTGTTTCTTTTGCTTCTTCCAGCTGTACTGTAATTTAATTTTTAATTAACAAACCTCTTTTGCTGTTAAAACACACAAAAATAAAATTACATGATTCAATAGTTTTGGGCTTTTATCAATTGGGCTTTTTACGAATTGAGACTTGAGATCAGTTGACAAAAGTGCACAAATTCTTGATTTTTGGGTCACCATTTCCTTAATTTAGTCTATCCGCTTCTCACATAACTTCAGACATATGCGACTGAAGTTTAAAAAATTGCGTTTGATTTTGAACGTTTGTATAAAAAGTGGTCTTATGAAGGTCAAGCATCAGAAATTTTTGCCTGAATTTTGGGATAGTTTTTCCAATGCCAACTTTAAATATTTTTACTAAAGTTGTAAACTTGACAAGGCAAACTTCAGAAATATTCGACTCGATTCTAGCCTTGGAAGAACTTCAGACATTTTTTTATTAAAATTGTAGCCTTAATAAGATCTAACTTTAAGCATTTCTTATTAAAGTTATGACCTTGACAAGATCAAATTTCAGATATTTAGACATGAGATCAGGACATATATTTGCCTAATTTCAATCATATATACTAAATGGGTAGAAATAATATCTCATATGGTCACTCAACTTTGTATACTTTACTTAGAAAGTCATTCAACTTTGAGTTGTTCACTTAGAAAGTCACTCAACTATTCATATTTCACTTAGAAAGTCACTCAACTATTCATATTTCACCTAGGAAGTCACTAAACTAATGATATTTTACTTAGAAAGTCATCCAACTAATATAAATAATTTCTTCATTAAATTTTGTTAAAATACAATTTCATTTTAAATTAGTTTTAAAAAAATAAAAGATCGCTACTGCATCTTTTCGATTACTCCTTCTAGTTTAATAAAAGATTTATATTTTAGACGTACAGTTGCAATTGACAAATTAAAATTAAAACATACAGTAGCATTGCTACTAATTTAATAAAAAATAATAAAAGATTACTATTTTAAACGTATCGTAGCAGTTGAGAGAAAAAAAAACTGCTTTACTGTTCTAGCAATTGTCTTGCTAAAACATACTGTTAAATAGTCTAGGGAGGTAATAGGTCCTCATGAAAGTTTAGTATCGCAACAACAAATTCGATCAAAGTTGAGGTATTTTTCAACCCTTATCCCTTTTTTTTTTAAAAAAAAGATGTGATTAAATAATTGAAGAAGGTCAATAAGATAATTAAAATAAATATCTCATTATTTTTTTAAAAATAATTTAAAATAAAAATATGATTTCAACAAAATTTAACAAATAAATTATTTAAATTTGTAGGATGACTTTTTAAGTAAAATATCAATAGTTGGGTGACTTTCTAAGTGAAATGTCAATAGTTGAGTGACTTTTAAGTTATAAAATAAAGTTAAGTAACTTTCTAAGTGAACAACTCAAAGTTGAGTGACTTTGTAAAGTATGCAAAGTTGAGTGAACATTTGATATATATGTTGAAGTTATCCATACTATTTGCAAGAAAATGTGTGTGATGCAATAATTAAAAAGATTTGAGCAATTACGGTTAATCCATCAACTATACTCCACCCAGTAGAATCCAACTAGATGATCAAATTTCAAAAAAATTATAAAAGAAAAAACTCAAACTTTCTTTTTTAGTTGATTTAAAAAAAATGACACATTTCTATATTAAGTAACAATTTAAATTTAAAATGTCTATTTTACTCTTAAGAACTGATTTACAGCCACATAAATTTCTATCATTTATTTTAGACCACAAATTTTAAAAGCTTTTTTTTTCCTTAAATTTTGTGACGAGTCAAAACACCTCACATAAAATGAGATGGAAGGAGTATAGAGGGTATATATATGGAAAAAAGTTGACCAGTGTAGTTTTTTTTTCTTTTATTTTGTATGGCATTTAATTTGGATGGTGTTGGCGGCGGTGAGCCGGTGACGGTGTCTCCAAAATTTGTCCGAAGTTTATTAAAAGTGGGCATTAATTAAATAATTTGAAACAAATAAATACATTTTAAATGGTTGCGTCTAAATAGGATGCCTCGTGAAATTTGTTTACTAATTAATGGTAGGTCATAATAACAAAGAAGAAAAATATTTAATTAAAAAGTTGCCTTTTTCTTCCAAGGATTTTTTCCATTGCCTACCACGTTCATTCCAAATTGCTATATTTGTATCATGTCTAAATGTTAAATATATATTATAATAATTATGATTAAGACCTTGCTTTAATTCATTCAATCCAAATTATTGATTTTAATATAAAATGAAGTTTGCCCATGTTGAGTGTTTAAATTATGCTGGCAATTACTTGTTATATCAGGTTTAGGAAAATGATGAAAAGTCAATCTTTCACATTATTTTTGTACTTAATATGCTTGTAATTTACTACCTAACAACAAGTCTTCCATTATTAAGTACTTTCGCATTATTGAGAACGATCCGATGTGATATGTAGGAGTAGTTGGTAGAAACTTATTGTCTTCCTTTAATTAAATGCAGTTTGAAATTTTGAAATTTGATGGGAAATTAAAAGGGGATTAAATAATACAATGAAAAATATGGATTCATTTGATGTCAACTTCCTAATTAATTAGGATAGTTTTTTCTTGCCCCTTCTAACAAAATTGACTCTAATTAATAATCTTCTTTGCACTTATATGATCATATTATTTGTGATCATACCCATATTTATAAATCCAGGAAGAGGGATAAGAGCACACAAATTAGGTTTGCTTAATCACACAATGCAATCTCTAGTGTATCAAAATATACGTCGTTTATCTAGATATTGTTTGGCCTTGATAATTATAGAGAGCATATAATACAACACATGAAAAATCAGCTTAATCGTTATAATAAAATATTATTATTGAAAATGACTGTTATAAACAAGATCTGATATAGTAACATCTCAACTATCACAAAAAAACTCATTTTATAATGAACAACAAGAAGTATACAAAACTCAAAACTAAAGATGTAGTAGCAAAAAATAAATATCATGACAAAAATTAACTACTAGTAATATATATCAATCTAAAGCTTAACCTTTTTGGTACACTTCTGATCTTGAATTGACTGGCTAGTAATATTCACAGTAATACTACAATTCATCTTCACAACAACATATTTCTTGATCATATTCAACAATTTGACTCTCCCACCAACACTTGTGTAGCTATTCATAGTAAGCAAACCACTACTAATATCATCTTGTAAGCCAGGATGTGACACAATTTTGTCCGTAATAATATCAATCGTTACGTTCATCCTCATAGTCTTCCGTGCCTTCGATTTCCCCGGTGGGCCCCGCGCCTCCCCGACCACCGTATCGCGATAGGAAATAGTGGTGGTCGTGTTACTATACCTAAATGATGAATAATTAGGATTTTTCACTGAGACATCAGCTTTTATGGTCATGTTGGAACCTGGTTTAGGTATAGGTAAAAGGGTGCCACTAGTGTTAACGAGGTCTAGTTTTTCAACTGTGACACCGTTCATTGTAATAATAGGGTCTTTTATTTTGAACACTGTGAAGATCAAAATGATGATTATTATGGCTAGAAGGAAAAGAAAGGTTGATACACAAACACAATATTTGAAACATCTTCTTTGATGAAACCTTTTTTTGATTGTTTCATCTTCGTCGCTGCTATGTGGCTGGTCGGATGCTGGAGCTAGTGGTCTAACTTGATCTCTCTCCACCATTTTTATTGAGTCTTGAAACTAAGAGGAGAAATGGTTGTACTATTTGAGATGTAAAAATTTTGGGACTTTGGTGTTTGAGTTTGTGTTAACTCCCTTATATAAATAAAATAAAATGTCTTGTGAGTGGAGAAGGTATATGGTAGGTTTATTCCACTGTCAATGTTGACTATAAAGTCTTTTATCTTTTTGAGTAAACATTACAATACAAACAAACACCAAAGAAACAAATCAAAATTTAAATTTTATGAATTCTGATAGAAAGGAACAGATTTAAAATTTAAATTTTAGGAATTCTATAACAACTTTAAACACTTATAGTTTTATACTAATATAAATTTATTGGAATCGATCGAATTCGTAAGTTGTCTTCTAACTCCATCCTGAATCCAGCATTCGAATTGTGATGTCAAAGAACAAAGTTGAAGTGGATTTTTACTGACAATAATGTTGTGAGTAATTAAACGGAATGGGAGGATTGTTAGTTGGTTGTTGGAGGAAATGCTCACCTTAGTAATTATGCTATGTCCAAATAGTCAATTCCCTCACAGGACAGGTGTTCAAATTCACCAACTAACACTATAATTTATGGGAGATTACTAACATATTTTAAAGACATTTGAAAGTCTTCATATCTTTTTAGTTATTTCCACACATATTTTAAGAAAGATATTTAAGATTCTTAAATCATAAGAATATTTGTTAAAATATAGAATTGCAATGGTCGGTTTGAAAGAAAAAAAAAGGTGACAAATAACTCTTTTTTTTTTTTCAGAGTCAGGTTTAGTTTCCATGTTACTGTTAGACATCATTGGATCCTTGCAAGGAGAACAAGGACTTATACTTTTGCTCGTTTTGAACTTGTAAATAGGGCTTCCAGCATAGCCTTTTTGCTGATGATTTACAATATTGTTACCTTCTTTGGAAAAAGATAAAATTGTTCCAAAACCATTGCAGTTCATTATCAAGACATGATAATTTCTGTTATTCATGCAATCAAAGTACAAACAGAAACAAAAATAACAGTAACAGAAAAATAAAGTTCAAAGCCAACAGAAAACTGTGTTTCCTTAAAGAATTTAACCCTTTCACAATTGCATTCCTCCCATGATAGAATGAAACTTCTCCAATATTGATAATCGAAATTGCAAAACTTTAACGAACTCAACAAACGGAGTGAATCAAACTTATGTTGGAAAAATCCGCAAATTCAGTTGAATAATTTTATCAATCAATCATTTGCCAAAACCGAGCGACGATGACAACGGTGACTCTCTTCTCAACTCTTTTAAGACCACTGAGAGAGAAATGAACTTTCTTCAAATTTCATTTTTCACTCCATTTCTCAATTCACATTACACCTTTGTCTTTTAAGGCTTAACCTTTAAACAAACCCAACCGTTTCTTTCCAAAAGCAGAGGGGAAACTCACCAATAGTCCTTGCATGAACAACTCCCACCTTCAAAACAGTGAAACCGACTGGAATCTCGCACAATAATTCTTCTCTCTTCTATTTTAGAGATATATTTAATCGCAGTGTGACAATCAACACATGTCCTTAGATTCTTAAAAACCTTTATCTGTGTTCCAGGCGGAGTTGCTATAATTCCAAAGGCAACTGCGAGCTTTTCACTGTGATAGGAAAGATTTTCCTCCTTCTGTTCCTCTTCCACATCATGTAGCACATTGTCTATGTCAGGGACATATCCCTCTTCTTTCATTCTCCTCCAAAGCTCCCCTAAAAACTCGTATATTTCCTTTGATCTAGGATGTGATTTATCGCCGACCAAGAAAACGTAGTCTTTTCTCAGTAAATTGATCCAACTTATACCAGGCTTCTTCACCACACCTTTCTCTTCCATGACTTGTCTGATTTTTGCCACTTCAGTCCATTTACCAGCAGTGGCATATACGTTTGCAATGGTGACATAAGTAGCTGCATTCTCGGGCTCAATTTCAAATAGTGCTTCAGCTGCTCTCTTTGCTAGTTCAACATTTCCATGGACTCTGCATCCTCCAAGCAAGGAAGCCCACAAAAACTTGTCAGGTTTCATTGGCATCTGACTAATAATCTCTTCAGCCTCCTTAAATCTGCCAAATCGGCTCAGGAGATCAATCACACAAGCATAGTGGTCAGAAGTATGGGTTAGACAATGCTTGTCCTTTATAGAGTAGAAATATTCAAGCCCTTTATCAACTAAACCTGCATGAGTGCAAGCAGAAAGAACCCCAACAAATGTAATATGATCAGGCTGAGTGCCAGATTTAAGCAACAAGTCGAATAACTGAAGAGCTTCACTAGGTTGGCCGTTTTGAGCATAACCATTAATCAGTGAGGTCCAAGAAACTACATCAGGCCTCGGGAGCCGCTTAAATACCTTGTATGCACTATCTACGCTCCCACACTTGGCATACATATGAACTAAGGTACTTGCTGCAAAGGAAAGAGGATCAAAGCCAATACGCGTCATGTACCCATGTACTTGTTTTCCAAAATGTTCTGTCGTTTGGTGTGCACATGCATTCAAAACTCCAGCAAAGGTAAAATCATTAGGCCTAATTCCCGATTCCATCAAACATGAAAACAACAAATAACCTTCCTCCCACCTCCCATCTCCAAAGTATCTATCAATCATAGCCGTCCACGAAACAACATCCTTATCTTTTGTCCTATCAAAAATATGCCTTGCTTCATCCACGCTCCCACATTTTCCATACATATCACTCAAAGCACTCCAAACAACCGCATCAGAATCCAAACCAGTTCTCACAATATGACCATGAATCTCCTTTCCCAAACGTAAAGACTGAACAGAAGCAGAAGCAGCAAGAGCACTCGAAATAGTAAACTTATTACACTTAACATTCTCATCCCTCTGCATCACTCTATACAATTCTAATGCACATTCAGGCTTATTCTGCCTCACATAACCCGAGATCATGGCGGTCCAAGAAAAATTATCTTTCTCAGGCATTTCATCGAACAATTTCCTAGCTTCATCGATCAAACCCAATTTAGCGAACCCAGAAACCATAATATTCCATGAACACAAATCCCTCTCAGGCATTTCAACAAACAAGTTGTGTGCATCAAAGGGTTTATCACATTTACAGTAAAAATCAAGAATCCGATTAGAAATGACAACCCCAGGTCTAAAACCTGAACATTTCATACTTTTATGAACTCTCTTTCCTTCTTCAAGAGCCCGGTTATCGATGCATATCCGCAAAAGGGTCGAAAAGACTGTAGCTGACGGACGGGTTTCAGGACGTTCTAGCAATTGAATGGCTTCTTTCAATTGCCTTTGCTCGCAAAGAATTTGAAGGGCTTCGTTGAATTTGTTTTCGTTACATAACCGTGTAATCATTTGGTCTTTGTTAGCGGGTTCGAAGAAGGTCTTCTCTTTTTGTGCAGTAGAAAAAGAAGATGACGATCGTATAGTACATGCTGAATGAATATGGGGTGAAAAAGAATGTGAAGTTAGCTTCAGTGATGCTCTAAGATTTACTCTCATGGTGATTGTTTCAAAGGATGTTTTAGAATTCTCTTTAGGAGCTACGCTTCAAACTGCAACCATGTAAGGCTTACTTGTAAGTGATGTCCCTGGAACAAATCTTCTCTAACAGTGATATTGCTATTAGCAGTTGGACAGGGCCGGCTGAACCATAACGCCAGTCAATGACTTCGGCCCACATTCTTTTGGAACCACTTTATTTTAAGAATATAACGGGATATAGTTATAGTAGTTGCGGAACCAAAATTTTGATTAAGAGAATTTAAAATTTGAAGAAATAGACATACGAAATAGTCGAGGTAAGTTCAACATCTACTATATAGATCTAAAAAATTATTTTAGTCATGTATAATTCTCTATGAACGGTTTAGGATGATCCCTTGACGACAAGGTGGCTCCACGCTTGATTATATATATTATTAAAAAATGAAAATTGGTGTCTTATTCAAAATTTCAGAATTTGTAATAAATAACCATGTATTAAAGAAGCTCAACATAATTTCAATATGTTATATCAATTGATTAAATATATTTTATTATTATTACTCTTGTGTCTCAATTCTTATAATACAATTGAGATTTAAGACTCGAAACATTTAAACTTCACTATATAAATTGGAAAAGTGTCACATAAACCTGTCATCATCAAATCTAAAACCTTGTGTGCAAATAAAAAATCACATATCATCAAATCATGTATTATAAGAGTAATGTGAGCTGCATAAAGTTGTCGATTTTGTATCCGTGAAGTGATACTTATAAGGTAAACAAACTTTATGTTATTAAAACAACATAAGAGAAACTAGGCACATAAAAGCCACATTATTAGATAGCTCTACCACTTCATATCTCAACAACCTTTGATGGATCTTCTTTCTCCTCTTCTTCTTCTTCTTTTTTCTCTTCTTCTTTCCCACCCTTCCATAAGTCTGACAATGTAGGAAGCTTATACTCGCCGCTATAAGAGAGGGGAATGGTGATGTTGCCAATGACCGGCATATCAATAATGAGACCCAATTCCAGCGTATAATCGACGTCCCAATCTCCACCAATGTCCCTAACCAAATTCACTAGCACACTGTGAGGAACCTTCACTGGCACATCTAACATGGTTGAGTCATTTGCCTTTATGCTCCCTGGGTCTGGAATTCTTCCTGATGCTATTACCCTGTTGTTCATCATCAATTGCCATTACTACGAGTATTCTATTCATGGTCCATCTCACTCAAAAAGAATCAATCCAAAGAAAATGAAATAAAAGACCGATCTAGTATTAGTTGATGACCTTATTAAAAATATATGTCCTAAATAATTAGTCCATTTACTAAAAATATTTCATTTTCCCCCCAAAAGATCATTGATTAATTTGTATTTATTGGATTGATATCTATTCATATACCATATGCTATTAAGCATATTTTTCGTAAATTATCTCGATGTCATCAATATATATAACTGATAAAATTAGTAAAATCGACCGTTTTATTTATCATTTCTTAAATATCCTATAAAATGAGAAGTGATGACTAAAATGTAGTAATAGGAGTATCAATCTTACCTCCTATACAACATTGTGAATTGTAATTTTAAACTTCTGAATCGAGAGAGTGAGTATATAAAACATCATTTTACTTATTTTTGGCAGATAAATATAAAACTCTACCCAATTGCGATTGATAGTTGGAACCTCCGCTGTCTAACTCTGCAAAGAGCATACATAACTAGGTAGAAATTATGTATGCTCTGCTCTGGCTACCAATTATTTTAGAACAGAGCGGATCTAACTATAGATTGGCAATCCAGTGGGTAGAGTAATCAAATAAGTATAAAATAAAGTTAAATATACAGTAACATTTTATAATTTGGAACACAAAATTGTGATTGGCAAGTGAAAAGTTCATAGCACATACGACACGAATGTTTGAGTGTAGAAGAGTAAAAGGAAGTGGAACCTGGTGGCGCTTTTGAGGACGTAATCGATCTCCATGATTGGAATAGGAACAGAGTAAGGATTCTTAACGGCGACTTTAGCGTGAAAAGCAACGCCGTCGAAACCGATCCCCTTAAGATCGACGTCGGTGATGGTTGCCTCCGGTTTCTCCATGTTGGCTATCTTCTCCGACACAAAATTCTTCGCCTTGTCAATCAGATCCATGCTTTTTCTTCGACAACGATGGGAGGAAAGTGAATTGAATAGTAGGCCTGTTTTGTGCTAAACGAATATCTCTACTCTTGTTATGGAATATACAAATATAGGAAAAGAGTCTACTATTTATCAGATACACTTCCGCGTAGAGGGTCAGAATTGACGCGCTATTCTCTGCTCGTGTCATAATAGTGCTTGTTATTTAGGTTCTCTAACTTTATTAATATTAATAAAATAATATGAAAAGTAACACTATATTATGGCAAAGTAATCTTCTTGTACTTTTTCATTAATTTCTCGTTTTAATATACATAATATTATTATTTTTTTAAAATAAAATAAAATTTGAAACATAAAAAATAAAATTTATATTATTTCTAATTATAAATAATAACATTACTTTTAAGCGTAAATTTTAGGTTTAACAAACATAAAAATCATATTTATATGCTATGGCTATTAATATGTATATTTCGGTATACATATACAAAAGAATCAATGGTATAATCTGTTTCGGTATACATATACAAAAGAATCAATTGTATAATTTGTGTTTGTATAAAGCAAGAAAGAGAGAAAGACAAAAGAAAATCGGGCATGGAAAGATCTGTATTTGTATAATTATAAGTGTATAGGAAAAATATATATGTATTTGTATATACAATTTTCTCCCGTTTTATACAAACACAATCACAAATTATACATTTGTGTTTATATAAAGTGAGAGAGGCAAGTAAGAGTGGCGACCGAGATTTGGGAGAGTGGCGAGTGAAATTTTCTGGGGGAGAGGCGAACGAAAAGATATGTCTATATACAGTTTTCTCTCACTTTATACAAATACAAACACATTTTATACATTTGTGTTAGTATAAAAATGAGAGAGGCGAGGGAGAGATTGCCAGCGAGAAAACGAGGGTGACGAGGGAAAATTTCAGGAAGAGAGGCGAATGACAACAGTTTGCTACGAATTACAATTAAATCAAACTGTAATTATAACATTTAATTTAAATTAATAATTTATTATTTTATACAATTTTCCCTACTTTTTCTCTTAAAGCATATTTAGAAAAAGAGAAAAAGGGGTGCAACCTAAAGGAACAGAGAGAGCAGTACTAATTATTTAGTTGACATGTCTAGTATAATTATTTTTTATAAAATTAACATCAACATTTAAAAGTACTCTAATTTTATTTGGTATTTATCAGCTAACTCAAATAAACTCTAAATAATTTTTTCAGTCACAAATCAAAAATATACTAGTATTATACTCCCTCCGTCCCATATTATATGTCGTCCCTTTCTAAAAATAGATGGACCACAATATATGTCATTTTATAAAATTTATGCATAAATTACCATTTTTTACCCATTATACCCTTGATAGATTAATTAATTAATCTTGAAAATGTATTTACTTTGACTAACCTAGGAAATCTACAAGTAATTAATTTCATTTGGAGAGTACTTCATTCATTAATTAACTATTTTCTTTATTCACTACTTATTCTATAAAATCTGATTTAGAAAAAAATATCAACAAACAAATTAAAATAAAAGATGAAAAAAATTCAAAAATAATACTTGAAAGTTGAAGCTTCAACAAATTTTATCAAGGAAGATGACATTTCAAAAAGTTCAAAGGAAAATTTAGATCAATTTTGAAGTAATGGAATTTGAATATTTTGTGATGTTGTCATGTTTGCTTTAAGAATTTATATATAAAAATGTAGAAAAATATTTTACACAAAATATATTGGAAAATTGAGGTGGGGAAAACTTGATTTTTTAATCTTTTTGGATCAATTGATGAAAAAATTTGGTTCCAAAAAAAAAACTCTAAAATTTAAATAGTCATCCAAATGCATTTATATTTTTGAAATCTAACATTTCATCATTTATTACAAAGTTGTCATAAGCAAACATTAAATAAGGGCATAAGGGTAAAATTACTTTATTTCTTGATGCAAGTGCAAATAAAAAATGTGACATATAATATGAGACGGAGGGAGTAACAAGAAATCTTAGAAGTGGACGAAAATTGGACCTTAATTTGTGTCATTTATGACTACTGCTACAAGATTTAATTACCATAGCTCTTTTAAACATATCGACATTTAAAGTAATTTAACGCTTCTGGTCATAAATAAAAAATACTATAGTTTATATACGTATACGGTATATATAGTAAATAAACAATTTAGAGGTTGTCAGATAGTCGGTAGTAGGAGCGTAATGAGGACAGGTTACGCATACATGAATGTCAGTATCTCCGGCGCGCGTAGCGCCCGCGTTCTTTGATTGCTTTATTCGTGCAGATCTAAACTAAAACATCAATTTTCAGCATATTCGTTGGTGCGTGGAAGTGCAGAAAAGTTCCATATGGACAGAGTAGGGCTTAATTAACTTTACAATTTGTCAAACGTGGGGATTGTGATGTTTCATAGTGCAAATTGGTCTCAATTTTCTATTGCCAAGTGTTTTATTTAATAAGTAAGCCTTTCCATTTCACTTGGGATTCCACAATAATTTATAGATACTTTTTAGTACCATGATATGAAAACTTGATTTGTGGATCTCGAGATGGTTAAATTATTTTCTTTTATGATAGTTTTGGAAATTAGAATGATCAAAGATAGGTTACATATGTCCTTCGAAAGTTTTGGAATTTCTTCGTAATAATCCCCTTACCTTACTTGCCTCATTTTAGAGAGAATCTCAGAGTGACTTCTCAACTTTTGTAATGAATGATGATACATTTTTTTGTTTGTCATATCATTGTTCTATACTTAAAAATAATAATTTAACTTTATGATTAGTATTTTATCTCTATTAAATTGGTTTATGATCACCTAAAATTTATATCCTTAGTTAAATGTCGTGCTCAGTAAAATAACATTACATTCAATGTTCAGTGATCAAACACCACCAATATACAAATATATATATTGAAATAGAGAGTAGTGATTTTTTTAGGGAGAGAGGGGATGCAGATAAAGTGATTACGTTCGAATATGGTATCCGGTGATTTGGTTTTGAGTTATTGCTTTCAATAAATAATGGTTGATGAGATCTTATGGGATAAGTAAATAAAATGGTTTCCTACCTATTAAGATGGTAGGCGAGACCTGAACTTGCACATAATATACTACTTTTTTTTTTTTAAGTTTCGGAGACTCGGTGTTTATAGCCCACATTGAAACTCCAATTAAATTTGATTTTTCTTTTTTCTTTTGTTTCCCACCCAATGTTCGGAGCTAGCATTAGAGGTTCAATTAAATTCGAATCGCACACTACAAGGCCCATTCAAGGATGACGTTTCCAACAAAAAAAAATTCATACTAAGGATCCAAACCTGAGACCTCTGTTAAGAGTGGAGCAGTTTTACAACTGTACACGACCCACAACCCATGTTAGGTTGCACATACTATACACATAAAAACCTTTGTTCCGTGCCATATATATCTTAATTATATCATGTGGTTCTACTAAAAATAAAGTGTAGCGCGCAGCACAAAATAAGAAAAGTACACTTGTAATTTTTAATTAAACCCCAAAACTGGGTTTAGGCTTTTTGGAAAATCAAACAAAATACATAAAAACACCCATAATGAAAGTACAGTATTAGTTAGTAGTAATATTATTATTAGCGCGCTACTTTCAGATCTCTTTTTCAGTGTCTTCTTCTTTGTCACCGTTCCATAAGTCGGAGAGTGATGGAAGCTTGATCTCGCCGCTATGAGAGAGTGGGATTGTGAAATTCCCAATGACTGGAAGGTCAATGGCGAGACCCAATTCCAGTTTATAGTCAATGTCCCAATCTTTACCAATATCCTTACCCAAACTCACTAGCATACTGTGAGGAACCTTCACTGGCACATCTAAAATGGTTGTGTCATTTGCTTTTATATTCCCTGGATCTGGAATTGTTCCTGATACTATAACCCTGTATTAATTATTTCACAAAAAAATCATGAGTATATAGAAATATCTTCCCAAATCTGGAATACATGCTAACACACATGACTATATATATAGGAAGGAGATTTATTGGACCTGCCGGAGCATTTGAGAGTGTAAGAGATCTGCATGATGGGTACAGGAACAGAGTAAGGGTTTTTCACGGCCACTTTGGCATGATATGAAATGCTGTCCATGCTAACTTTTTTCAGATCAAAGTCTGTGATATCAGCCTCCGGTTTCTCCATATTCCCCACCTTCTCCGACACGAAATTCATCGCTTTCTCCATGAAATCTGCCATTCTAGCTTCTATTTTTAAACCTAGATTGAAAATTTATGTAGTGCTTGAGGAATAGATATTTATTTAGCTTCAAAGTGTTGTCTATTTATAGGATGTGGTTATTCTGTGATTATATGTCTCTGAGTTGACACGTAAAAGAGTTATGATATGGATAACTAGATATTTTTTCTGCAGAAAAAATTGTAATGCCGACACGAGTAGTACACGTGATGGTCGGTATATCTTGAGCCCGTGTCCAAGGTCACTTTTGACCACATCAATACAGACCTATCTCTTCAACATTAATTAAGTTCTACTCTTTAGTTGGTTGGAGAGGGGAAATTCAAGTACCTGTTTATTTAACTTGAAACTTGAAGGTTGTTCTCTGGTTGGTTTCAATTCAAGTTATGATTAGATTAATTATTATGAGATAAATTATGATGTAATTATTTATGATAAGATTATTTTTTATTGAGTATTTGATTTATTGTATTCAAAATAATAAATTTTAAGAATAATTTATTTGTTTATAAAAATGCCCTTCATAAATGTAAAAAGTAATGTTTTTGTTATTGACTTATTTTATTTCGAGATAAGTTATCCCGGGATTACTATACCACTCAAGGGGAAGAATAACTTATCCCAGTACTAATTATTAATCCTGAGATAAGTTATCCTGGACTTACCAACCAAACAACAAATTAAGTGGTACTCTACTACTATAATTTAATTCCAGGACTATTTGAAAGTTATCTTTCACACCAAACGACCCCTAATAGTTACTACTCCTATACTCAATTTATATGAGTTAGTTTAACTTGACATGAAATTTGACTTATGAAATTTATGATCTAAAATAAGTTATAGATATTTATATGGAGAGAAAACATTTCATTAAAATTAAATTATTCCTAAATATAAAAATTATTTTTAAAAAGATAAAAATAAATACAATTTTCTGAAATTAACTAGTACAAATTGCATTGGATGGATTCATGGAATTTGGACACTAACAATATATCTCACTTGAGATTTCACCACGTATTGCTCAACATCTGTCGACAACTTTTAATAGGCTTAAGATCTGACTTTCTCGTCAATCTCAAAAAGATCGTCCCAATATGCTTTCTTTAATTTAAATACTAATTCTCCAAATAGTCGGTTTCCTAATTTATTTATTTTTATCTATACAATAGTATCATTTTTCATGCGTCTCACGGTCTCAGTTACGATTTCTTTTTATGTAATCCCCACCTTGGACTTTATTATTCTTAGTAAACGTCTTACTTACATTTTATTATTCAGTCAGAACATCTCAAAAATTATAAGCTCCATACAACTCACGATTGAATAGTAAATGAAGATTGAATTCGATCTTAGATCTCCTACACGAGAGACACACCACTCCACCATGTCCTTGCGGTCTAACTTAAAATAAACCTTACAGTACTGCTTTTTTTTTACCACTTTTAGATACTTAATTTACCTCTTTTACTGTTTTTAACCGGTCAAAAATAGTTTACTATGAGTATTTATTTGGGCGAAATTATAAGGATTTGGTTTTCAGGTAAACAATCTAAGGATCTAAGGGATTTACTGAAATGACTCTGCCTCTCCATTGTTTCTCTTTTGGTCTTTCTCTTCTTTCATTCTCTCTTTTTTCACCTCTTCTATTTGCTCCTTGTTATTACTGTATTTCATCACACATTTAACACATAAAATTCAAATTTTTTTTAAAAGAGCATCACAAAGAATTTTAGGGAAAATAGCATTGTAGTCTTTAAATTATTTCTATATTCCTATTTTAGTCCTTATATTATTTGTGATAGCACATTCGACCTTTAATTAAATCAAGTGTGCATTTTTAATCCTTAAGCTAACGACAACTTATTAGAGTTAGCGTCACCTACAGGTAACTTATTTTATTTAAATCATGTTTTCTGGAAATGGAGCAAAGATAGTAATAGAGTGATAAGTATATTTTCTATCTGGTTTGGATTTGTACCTTGAGTATGAAATCATTTATGATAGAGAGTGTTTTATCGTTAAAATAGAACTTCTTGATCTAAATTTGAATTGGTTGAACCTCAAAAGAACTACGTGCCACATGGGGAAAAAAACTACCGATATCGTGTAAAAGATATTGTGGAATTGCAGGCATGTGTCTTATGGTGTTTCCTCGAATTTGGATGAGGAGACAAGTGAAATGAAAAGTGTAGGGATGCACTTGCAGTTGAAGGTCTTTTAATTGCACTTGTTATTTTTTATTTGGCTTTTAAATTAGTAATTGTAAATAAACTGTTAGATTTACTTAAGCTTTAGCCTACAAGGACTAAAAATACCCACTCAATTAAATTGAAGACGGATTGTTCTATCACGAATGATACTAGCACTGAAATAGGAATATAGCAAAATACTCCTTTATTCCATTAACTAAAATTCCAAAATAATTGAATTGTTTTAAGTTCAAGATAGATGGTTGAATTTTTTTTTTCATATTTCTCATTTCTTTTAATGAAGTTTGATATTTTCTAAGAGATAAATTACACTTACTTACAAAATTATATTTATGATTTTACAAAAAAAACAATACTGTATAATTTAAATTATGTCCTTAAATATTTTTCTTAATAAATGTGCATTACCTCACAAATTCAATAAATATGAAATAGACGGAGTACTAGTCCTAATAAATTTAGATATTTCATTTCCCGCCCTACCCCCACCCACTCATCAAATACCGGCACTAACATAAGTGGCTTATTGATTTTATATATATATATATATATAGAAAATTGAAACCATTATTTCTAAATAAACAGCACACACAGTTACACATACTTTTGGCTTGGAGAAGAAGACATCCCAAGTTTGGAATTCATGATTTGCTGTACAACGGTTTTTAACTTATTGCTTCACGTAACAGAATGCAAAACGATAACGAACCAAATCCAAAAATGGAGCGCCAACAACGTGAACCAAAGCACCATAAATCTGTTTATTTGCTACTGCTGTTGAGCAAATTCGGAAACGAGAAGAAGCATACTGCACCTTCTCTGTAATGGAGAAATCAACGAGCAGCTCCGTGAATGTTCCCACCGCCGGCACGGCGTCGATGCTTGTGGAGACGGTGGCTGATTTGATGTCTATGTATATGCAGACTGGTTACCTAAATGATCTCTCAGTTTTCAGCGACCTCTGCCTCTCTCTAGCCAAGTCTGTGTTCTTCTCTGTTTCTGCTTTACTAACTGATTTAGTAATCTAAAATTCAAACACAAAATGTGTACCTCTAAGCGCACACATACATAATTTTTGGAAAATTGAAGTAGAATTATTTGACTTTCATGTTTGATGGAGTAACTTTTTGAACTATGTATGGGTTGCTGTCAAACTTTGGATTGTTTTACTAACACAAATTAGGTATTTCGTATTGGAAGTTGATAAAATCGTTCTGCAGATCAGGTTACGAGCAATTGCTGATATTGTATTCGATTTCGATACCTCTAATCACTAATGCTATGCCATTGAAGCTAATATGTTTGTGGATTGACCTAAATGAATAAGCTGAAAACTCAGTATTGCTTGTGCTACATTCTTTGTTATTGAATATTCGAGGTTTAAGTGGAATTGTCTATGTGAATGCATCAAAATGAAAAGCATAAGTAAATTATTAAGGTGCAAAACAGTGAAACAAAAGGGACTAATTTGAGGCAAGTTTAGTTTAGTTAGTATCCTCCAACAGCTTAGCATTGTGTAAAGATATGACTGAAATTTATTGTTTAAACAGTATCAAATTTCTTGCGGAATGGAGTTTATGTCCATCCATAAACCTCTTTACAGATAGACTAACATATACATTATATAGTGGACTTGCAATCGATTACTCATTACAGAACATGCAAAGATCTATTCTAGTTTACTATATTTGTTGCTTTTACAAATCGAGTTGAACTCAATTTCCAAATAACTTATGGTGTTCATTTTTAGTCCTAATTTTCTTACTTGAGATCAACTTCTCTTTGAAATTCAAAAGCAGAGGCATTGATCATGCAGTTGCTAACAACGAGGTCCCCTTAAGATCACATGAGCTACCGTCACTGTTGAAACAGGTAAGATAGACCAAGATGCAAAAAAATTAATTAGTTTCTTAAATTTATAATGCACATTGAAACAGCATATAATTTTTGCATTTTCAGGATGCTTCCTCTCAAAGCTGCATTTGTGTCTTTAACTGTAGTTTGATTAATGTTTGTAACTTATCATTCATAGTCTAACTTAAGTTGATAAAAGCTGAAAATAAAATTAAACGCTGTGATCGGTTCACAGTGTAAGTCTTGGTACATCTGCTCTGGAATATGTTTGACAGATTTGTTTTGAATCTAATGGGAGCATGTGCTGGAAATTTATGATCTGTTTTCATGTGCTCCAAGGTGTACAAGTATAGGAATGACTTTTCCATCCAAGAGGCTTCTATGGTGCTACTGATGTACGTCAAGGTATACAGAATCTTTCATGTTTCCTTGTTAATTTTGTTGTATAGTGTCCAATATGGAAACCTCAAGTCCTAGCAACTAAGTTTTTCATTGCAGCTTGTATACCAAAATTCTACTTGCACATCCCAGAATTTGTATGTAGTTTATACTTTTGATACCATTTATTCTCTTTTAGTGCAGAACTTTACTGTATTACTTCCTGTAAAATATAGGCTCACTTTCCATTGTTATAATGATGTGGTCATTCATCTACGAGTGTTGTATGTGCAAGTTCTGTGCTTTTTCTACACCTTCAAGATGAGTTGCTCACAGAAATGCTGCCTGAACTTTTTCTTCTGCTGGATCCACCATAAATTTCACTATCATACTCACATCTTCACGACCTTTTCTTCCCCGAAAGATCCGTATTTCTCACCAATAAATAAGCAAGCTAAGTAGCAAATAGTGTTGGTAAAACTATTAAGAATCCTCTTTCCTAATACTGTAGTTTTGAGAGGATGGTAGTTTTAGACTTGGGTAAGGGAGAGATAGGATGGTAGTTTTTCTAGTTTTATACTAGAACTAAGGCACATTGCTTAGTCAGAGGGTTAGAGATAGCATTGTTCCTGACTTCTAAAAACCTACAGACCCTTTACAACATTCCTCGCTCATGATAAATTAGATAAAACTGCAAATATGCTTCTCTCCAAATACTGAGTTCTTTTGTAAACCAAAGGAACAGATATATGGTTGTTTAAATTGTTTCCAATATTCTGAGGAAACCTCGTCATCTTGTTCATTTCTATAAATTAATGTGGCAAAGCTTCTTATAGTCTTGCACTTAGTTTTGATTGAATGGATTTGCTGCATCTATGTACTGATCAGAGTGCGTGCAAGGTTGGATGGTTTCGGAATGAAGATGCTGATGATCTGCTTAAACTTATCCAGGAGGTAAGTGAAATCTCTCTGTCGATCCTGCTGATTCTTTGGTTTGCAATGACTCTGTGTCTTGTGACTTTTGGATCCTGCTCAGGTTAGCAGATACTTCTCTAGTGCTGAAGATGTTGACGTTGAACCCAGCTACGTCCACCCTTACGTTTCAAGAGTATTACCAAGGTCCGTACTAATGTGTAAACTATGACATTACTAAATACCAACTGCACCTCTATTACCAACAGTTCACTTAATACACCACACGATTTATATGAGATGTTGTTCTTTTTTATTTTCTGTACCTATTTTATGAAACAGCCAATCATCTAATCTAGCAGGCTTTGTATTTCCTGAGCAATATTAGATAGTTAAAACTCATGTATGTGCAGTAGCTTTGTCTTGTGTGAATTTTTAGTCAAAACTTCAGAAAGTTGCATGTTTCAACAGCCATGGGTTATCCATAACTTGATTGGACACTGTCACAAAACAGTCGTTGTGCCTTAAATGTTGGAAACCTGACATATATTTGACAAAGTGCTGGTGTAATCCTCCTGTAGTGTGGTGAAGAAATCCTTCTGGAGTGAACCTCTTTATAATTTCTGCAGTGTTCTTCATGATCATATTCTTTCTGCCTTTTTGTCAACACATGGAGCTCACACTTCAATTTTACTCACTAATCACTATCATCATCCCATCTCCGCAATCACTTTTCACGTTAGAATAATGTCAAAGCTTTCAAATGCAGATTCTGTCCAAAGCTGAAGATGGACAGGATAATAGCCGCTTTTCAAATCAAGGCAGGTTACTTTATCTACTGCAGTTGCTGCAAGCTGAAAATTTGGTGGTCTTATCGGTTATTTGTGTGTAGCCTGGATTTGGAGCCTTTCATGCTGGTTTTCATATTATAAGGGAAATGTTCTCTCCAGAGATGGAAGATATAGTAAGTGCCTTTTTTATATTCCTTTGAGGTGTAAAAGCGAGATGGATCATTCAAAGCAACATGTTTTTTTCCCACTTATGTTGCATATTGCTTATACTCTAGTTGAAGAAGAATTTAGTGTTTTATTATTAATATCTTTTCTTTTCTGAAACCGTTGTGGTTCTCTCGTATAAATGTTTGCAGTTTACATTTCAGTAGGGGACTGGTTCCTGTGTCCAATTGAACCTTTACATTGTTTCACATTTTTTGGCTTCACTATTGGGGAATTCCAGATAATTTCTAGAGAACTGTTGCCAGTTCTTTTGCACTGTTCTAATTGAATAATGCAAGTCATCCAGTAGCAACTATGAGTACTCAGGAGAAAGAAGTTGGGTCTTTATTTTTGTACATTTACTGCTTTAAATATACTTACATCATACTGTTTGAGCTATTACAGAATGCTACTATTTTCTCCATGTTCCAATCTCATCGTCTAAAATTTTCTTGCAGTTGTTACTTGTAACGAATGTTGATAACATGGAGACCTCTTCCTGCATGATTGCTCCACCAGAAACAAGGTATAACCTACTTTATTTTATTCTATTTGTCAGGTTAAACTCATCCTCGATTCTTACTTTGATGCCCGGGCCTAAATCTCAGCTCTATTTTGGCTGCAGTTTTCTTTTAAATGGAAACCGACTGGAGGGGACGACTAACGTGTCCATAGTCCGTTTCTCCCAACAACTAATTTCTCTCTCTGAAATGACTTTCTTGTTATCAATTTTTGGTGTTGATCAATTGGTATAGCCGCACAATTCATTAAATCTCCATCGCCCTGAAATTTACAGGACTGTATGCTGCAGTTTCCCACCGTCATCACTAAAATGCTCAAATATGGTGTCAATCTTCTACAAGTCATAGGACAATTTGATGGTATGCCAGAATTTATTGAAAAATGATGTCATTTTCATAAAATATCTGCTTATCTATGTGCTGTATTTTGGAGAAAAAACTTTTACAGGACATTATATTGTTGTAATCGGCACAATGAGCTCACTACCATCTCAAGAGTCAAAAGATTGTAGTAGAGCTCCTTGTTTAGCTCATTCAGGTAAACTAAAATAAAAATAGATGGTATGTACTTTTATTTTAGTAGCATGCAATTTGCATATTTGTTTCAAGTCCATTTATGTGAGAACATATCTGAAGAGGATATTTTGTATAACATGAATAATTATTGCTTCTACCTAATTGCAGATCTGGAAATTGTTGAGACCTCATCAAGAGTCTCGCTTAATTGGCTCATCAGGTAAATTATCAATCTATCATATGGTACACTAACTTTTTTTTAATGCAATGTCCTCACTGCATAAAATCAGGATGGTAAAAACTTAACCCCCCACGGTTGTTTATTCCTAACTAATGATGAATGACATACAGTTATCACTTAATCATAATTAATTAAGATATATTTTCACTTCATTAAATCAGTTAAGTTAACCATGGTAAGTTGAATTAGTTAGGTTTAAATGCCGGTGCAGTTAAGTATTTACCAACCAGGATGATCTAAATGTTGACATGTTTTATACTTCTCGCAGCAATTCTTGCCAGGTCTCGAATCAGGCAGGTGACAAGTTTGTTCATATAATCACAGCAGCAAATGGATTCTGGAAACCAATATTACAGGACGATAGTAACCCAAGTCAAATATATAGCAAGAGCCAATCCATTAAGCAGCTAACGCATGAAAATAAATACAGCGTAGACCCTCCAACTCTGGATAAAATTCAAATGCAAAACAAACCTAGAATCGTTGTGCATGCTTCTATTCAAGTTACATCAGTGAAAACAAATTCCCCGGCAAACTATAGTCAACAACCTCAAAGAGCCTTCCTGGTGCCATCTCATCTAGCAACATGTGGAGAAAGGTAAAAAAATGTGCTCAGTCATGGTTATCCAGATTGAGCAAAAGACAGAGCCTTAGTGGCACCAAGAACTGATAACTGGATTCCCTCTGGTAAAATGAGGGAGGGGCAGCCTAAGTAGCAAAGTCTATTTGGCTCCATCTTAGCAATTTAATGTTTTGTGATCGATAGTATCCTTTTAATTTTGCACTGTATAATCTCCTCCGGTTGTTTTAGTATGAAATTATTCAGCGCAATCTTTTTAAACGCTTTTTATTACTTCAAAAAATTGTAAAATATATACTATAGCATAATAATTTTTGAATCTCTAGTTCAACACATAAAATAACTTTTAGTTATGAGCTGGTTAACTTGACTAAAAGTGACTCCACTTTAACAGGTTAAGTGGTTATATATGTTGCCTATATAATTAATCAATTGAATTAATCCTTAGCCAAATGGGTGGTATGGTGGGGGAGAGATAAAGAACAGATCAGGCCAAGGAAAAGAGGGGTGTGGTTGGCAAGGAGATCATGAGATGTTTGAGAGCATTCAAGCTGACAATGATTGAAGAAGGTTCAATACTTGACAATCTGATCCATGACACTATCCTCTCTGTAGTCACAGACGACAATAATAAGGTGCATAGGAACCCTTCTGATATATTAGAAGTGTAAGTGACTTTTTGTCCTTCCCTAAGAGGACTCCAATTCTTAAAATGTGTAGATAAACATACTTGTCTTTTTCCATATGGTGTGTATATCGAGGTTGGGAGATTGGGAGGTGAAGGGAAGGATAAGAACAAAGAAGGCTGAACTACTTTCTTGCATAAAACATAGATATAGAGAGAAGGACGAGTATTAGAATGGGGCACTCCTTGAGTAAGAGACATTTCAGACAAGCCTCTCGCGAACTTCTAAAAGCTATAAACTACTAAAAGGACATTCAGCAAGGATGTGTTCATTGTAACTACTTACTTTCGAATATTTTTTGAGCAGGTGGGTGTGTGGGATTGAGGCCTGAAGATATCTAAGACACAGTACCCATGCACAGAATAAAATATTTTGTGGTTTTTTAATAAAGCAATTAAGAAAATTACAGAGAAAAACTTTGAGAGAAAAAATGCTGCAGTATTATCAAAGGGAATTATTTTATTAATAATCTAGAGACTTACATTTATAGATATAATTCCTAACTAAAAATAGAAAAATAAGATATTAACTTAACAGTTTAATTCAAATAACAAATAAAAAGAACCAACTCCTAAATATAAGTCAAATAGGACTCTAATAACATAATTTTAAAATCCTAAAAATAGCTAACTGTTATATTTCTCATTTCTGCAATATCCTGAGACATATTCTCAACATATTTATTGAAAGGTCGGAAGGAAATAAAAAAGAGAATTTACCAATAAATTCACGAGCATTATCTAAGCCTTTGACGTTCAAGAGAAAGCGTGGATGGTGGTGGAAAATAGAGTTAAAACAAGGGCTTCTTTCCATTTAACATAGCAAGCAAATGATCAAAAACTCGACTTCCAGCATCTCTCAAACCAGAGTGCATGTACTCATTAGTAATCCAAGGCCTGATTCCTGCTATCTGAGAAGCGGTCTCCATAGATAGCTTTAAGTTAACATACATGTCTTCATAGTAAACAGCAGCTGCAACTGGTACCTATCAACACAAAAAGAACCCAGGTGACTACATAAAGTCTAAATCATTGATCAGCTTATAGTGCAACTCCACTACTTCAGTTTTGCTTAAAGTTGAGGCAATTTATGTATTATAAGAAGTAGCCAGACATCAAGGTAGATTATAATCCTTAGCAAATTGATTGACACGAGTATGGGGAACAACATTAATCTCAGGTATCTAAGCTTGTCAACTTTAACGGAAATACGACATACTTTATTTTCCTTTAATGCAGCAATGTCATATAATGATGGCCAATCCTTCTTCTCTGCCAATAGCTGGGCAGCATCTTTGAAAGGCCTCAAGGCATGGACTTCATCAAATATCCATGGGAATATCATCTGCATGTTAAATAAACAAGTGATCAACACTTGCTCGGAATACAAGACAAGTCCAAATTTTCTGTTTTTCACCCAAAAAGATAACAAAGGGGTTTCTTAGTTCCAGCTGAAAGAAATAAATGCTTTCTGCAAAGTTTAACTTCAGATCGATGTCTGGTCAGAATAAATGTAAAACAAATCCATTTACTTTCATTGATTGGCATCAAGAAGATGCAATGGTTACAAAAATAGATAAGCTAGCTCCTATACAAGATGCTATGATCGGGGAGCTAGCCAAACAGCAAAAAGAGAAGCTGAATGTGTGATTTATCAAAATGTCCATAATAATACAGTGTAGGTTATATTAAATTTTGTATAACAAAAAAAACCTCAACTCTGATCAATAAGCACCTTGTGTAGGAGAGAGAAGCTCTTCAAACCCACTAAATTATACATGTATTCCCTGACTCCTGTGTTATGATTTTGTCCCTGATAATTGATTGTTCATATGTCGTTCCAAATCAATCATATTGTCTAATTGACCCTTTCCTCCAATCACCAACCAAATATCCATATGACTTCAGGAGGGGAGCTTTAACAGCCAACCATTTTGAATTCTAACCATATGTTCCTTTGCATTTCTTTGAAGAAGAAGAAATTTGTACTATTAAAAGAATCAATTTGCAGTGGAAGCAAAATCAAGAACAGGGTAACAGAAGCTACGTACATTTGCAGGAAGGGACAAAATTATGTCGGAACTTAAACTAAGGGAAATAGGTAGGATGTGTAAGGATGAACATATACATGATTGTTGCTCATAAATGAACGGGCATTACTATGATTTCAGATTCTCTATCGTCTACGCCACGCCTCCGCTCAACTATATGAGAGTGTGGCTGACATTGTAAAAGAACAAAGCACTCACATTTTTCTGGACCTACAAGCTGGAATTCAACTCCCAGCAGGACACAATACACTTAAATGTAATAAAGATATTTATAGGAGAACAAAATGAAGTTAATTTACAGCTCTTGTCATATATCTATAATAACTTCCAATAATTATGAATATATAGTGATTTTTTTTGCGCAAGACATACATATTACGTTAACAATAATGAGGAGAGGTGGTTTGGTTAGTTAAATATAAGCTGTAGTTTAGGCCCTCTCGAGGACAGAACCCTTTAATGTGGAAGATGTATCAGAGAAATTAAGGTGGAAGTAAAACTTTTTTTCTGTTTGACGCTTGCTTCATATTGTGGCAGTTCTTAACCAAAAACGACCACATTGTGTCTCACCTCTCCAGTAAAAAGTACAGGGCGGCCAACTTTTGCTGCCTCAATTGCATCAAATTTGTTGTCATTTAGAGCCCTAATTCTCTGAGCAGACCACAGGGATGAGGCACCCTTCATATCAGAAAAAAGCAAATGAATTAGACAGTTCATGCATGCCTGCAGAATTGAGGTATCCAAAACTATAAAAGTAGACGCAGAAATTCCTATTGGCCAAGTACCCCCACTGTTGTAGCAATACTCCTATTGAAAAGTTTACCTGGCAATATATGCTTTCATGCAAAAGAGCATATAAAGGGTTTGCATCAAATCCGATCCATCTCTCATACTGCAATGCCACATAGAACTCAATTTAGCAGATATCCATCATCCAGCTACTGTACTTCTAAATGCATCTAGAATCACCAAGAAAATGCTGCTAGCACATTCGCACAAAATGGGCCAAAGTTTCAGATCCTTAGCATCTCCTAAAAGGAAAAAAATCTCAATTTACAGTAACAAATATGAAACCTTTGTTTACTTGTTTTAGCTCGAAGACACGGCACTTCTATAGTGCATCAGCCATGTGAAAACTGTAATAAAGATAATCCAAGTGGGCTACGGCGTGACCTCTAAGTCATCATGAGCGCTAAAGGCTTAAATATGTCAGTATTCAAGATTCACATCTGAAAGAACTTTATTTTTGTCCAGCATCTAAAATTAACAATTTACCATGCAACAGAATTTCAAGTTTTCTAGAGAAATAAAGCTAGTAATAACTTAACATGCCACTTAGGTTATGGTTCATGGTTCATCGTAGATCACAACACATGAAAGATTTAGATATTCTTCCTTAATCCTTATCAGGATGTTCACTCATTTGTTCTTTTCTTTTCCCTGCCACTATTTTTTATTTCTTCATTTGAAACATTGATGCCAAAGCTGGTTTAATTAGTCATGGACAATCGTATTCAAGAATCTACATAAAGATATCATTAGAGGAACCATGTACACAAATAAAGAATGTAGGCCACCAAAAAATATTATACTGATGGTTATGAACACAAAGCATTTGAACTCAATGGTACAAAACATATGGATGATATCTATGCCAACGTAGTTAGTTCATGAACCATATTTACTAATTGCTCAACAAGATCTCTATTTTTTGCAATATTAATCAAAATAAAGTCACTGTGTTTTTTGTAATAGGCATGTGTATTTCTTACAGCATTCAAGAAGTAGTCACTGATTCTCCTTTTTGCTCCTTGAACTATTAAAGGATCCCAGACTCTCTCAAACCTACAAGCATTGCATGGAAAGGTAAAATTTCACTAATATGATTTTTTTAAATTTTTTTTTTTTGGGGGGGGGGAGAGAGAGCAGTGGCAAAATGATGGCTTACAGGTAATGCAGTCGTTCAAAACCAGTACTTGACCCTAGACCTGAGAGACCAAGAAGTTGTAGTCCTCGAGGTGTTAAGATGCCACCAGATGGAAGAGGTACCTATGTCAAACATGGAGAAAAGGAGGGAGATAGGACAGAGAGAGAGACATTAACAAAACATGGAGAAGTACGTATCAGATGGACTCATGAGTATACCAGTATAGCTCCCTTACCCCGCCTCCTGACTCTGCCAAATAATTTACAACATCACGAACAATTTCAATATCCTGTGGAAACCTCTTGTAATATTTTTCGTTCTGACAAACAAGCTGCTCAAATCCTGCCTTATAAACAGAATCAGCTGTGCATCCTTCACCAATTGGAGGGAGCCCACCAGTTATAAGAGCTTGTTTGAGTCCTTGAGGAGCAAAACTCAAGTAGGTAACTGCACAAAAGCCTCCGAAACTCTGCACGATAATCAATCCGAAATTCCAATCACACCACCAACAATAAGCATAACTAGCATCACTATTAAAACTTCCACACATTATATGACATGATAACTTTCCTCAAAAGAGATTTTAAAATAATTTTCTAGAAATATATAATCAAGACCATTGAAAAAAAAGTTCCTGCAGTAAGTCTTGTTCAACTACTTGTTGAGAGTATAGCACGATAGGGTTCAGGTATAAAAAACAAATACAGGAAAGAGCAAAAACTATGTGACCTGTCCAAGTATTGTCCAAGGTCCAGCATCAGGGACAAGGCGTTTTCGGATGAACTCAGCATCATGTACTATATTATCAGCTCGGAAATGTCTCAAGTAGTTAGCCAAATCCTCAGCAGACTTCACTTGTGACATAGATGATGGTGTTAATGGTGTTGATAGACCTGTTCCTCTCTGCAAGTAAAGCATCAGCGGAAGGAAACAGAACTGCTTATTTCATTATGGTTGAGAGAGAGAGAGAGTACCTGATCCATTAAAACAATACGGTACTCCTCACATGCTCTGCTTATCCATCCTCCAGCTTCAGTTGGTCTTGGGCATTCAAAGCCTGGTCCACCTTGCAAATATAGTAGATATGGCAGAGATTGTTCCTCCTTACCAACTGCAGTTTACTTGATAATCAGTAGAGAAAATATATTAACCAATAACTGGTCCTAACAGAAAATAGCAGTTAGTTAATCAATGACTAGAGGTCAATTACTCCCCCCATTCTAGCTTACATGACATGTTCCAGAGTATGAGAGTCAAACTGCCTAATTTTTTGTATGAATTCGTACATAGAATCTTCAAGTTTTTTTGAAATAAAATTTAAATTTTAGGAAACTACATAAAGTACTCTAAGTCACAATAGTTAACAATTCAAAATATTTTTAAAAAGTATTTTAAAAATTTGTGGTCGATGAAAAACTTCTATGACTCACCAAATAGTAAAGTAGTACACACTAAGATATCTGTGTGGCCAGAACTTCACTTACTTTTTCCCTACAACCATGTATCTAACTTTTGCAACCACCACTTTAGGACAGACAGGAAAAGCAAAGATGGACATGTAAACTTGTTAAATAGGAGTAGTAGTTAGATCAAGCTTCACGAAAAAATCAATGACTTCAAAGCTCTTCATTTGTCATTTCCATCACAGCAAGTTGTACAAACTAGCTAGTCCAATGATACTACCAAAGTGAATCAAATATTTTGCCTTTAAACTACAACTATAATCCCAATTATATGTCAAACCATCCTAAGATACGACCTATTTCCTCAGAAAACAAAATTCTACCCTACCGCACAATCTAAATCAACACCAAACACTGCCTAAAACAGAAATCACACAGATCAATACATAAGCGTGCTAAAGAGCAAAAGTTAACACAACATATGTTGAACAAGTGTTTAGCTTTGAATCTACAGGCTTAAACTTATCTGGAAAACTTCTCCTACTACTTTACATATCAGTTAAGCTGAAATTTAGAGCTATTTTATAACACTGCCTAAAATACGAATCAAATAGAATGAACACATAAGCACGATAATGTGCATAAGTAAACCGAACAAATGTAAATCCATCAATCAAACAACTATATCAGTATCTATTCAGAATTAGAATATATTTACAAGCAATCCTTATGCTTTATCCCGAGTATACATGGCGAAGTCCACTTAGATTAGTTAGATAGAGTTAACAAATGCAAAATCCATAATGATGAACAACGGGAACGAAATTAGAGTAATACCAGCAACTACTTCACGAGCGAAGACTGTGATTTTAGTAGAGGAACAGCGATCGATAGAGTAATCGAGAGGAACGGTGAATCGGTGATCGCGTAATCGGAGCTCGGGAACGGAGTACCAAGCGTCGGAGACGTGGTCAGAGGTAGAGTTGCCGTCGACGGCTGCCGTCTTGTTGTCGGCCATGGCGGTTAGCTTTTGGAGTGAAGTAGTAGCGGAGGAGTGCAAGTAGAGAAATTGTTTTCGAAGTGGAGATGGTGAAATAATGGGAGTCGAAAATGGGCTATGAAGACGAATGAGGGGTTTTATGAATGATGAGTGAAGTGCCCGCATTTTGACTTCCCTATAGTTAACTTGGTTCGTCAAGGTATATCTACCAAAAAAAAAAAAATTATGTTACGAACCATAACTTTCCTTGATAGGATAGGGTTTTTTTTTTTTTTAGATAAGTGGTTAAAACACACTTAAACTATAACTTTTTTTTGAGTTTCATGCTCAAACTATTGAAAATGTGAGAAACACACCTAAACTATTACACTTTAGTTTGAAAAACATACCTCTGTGCTGACTTGATCAAATGTGTGTACACACTCTTTTATGCGTGTGTGGCCTTGATTTTCGTCCACATGGCTTCTTCTTTTAAAAAAAATAAAATATGAAAACACACCTAATCAAACTATAAAATTATTTGACTTTCCCACCTAAACTATTAGGAGAGTGAGAAACACACCTAAACTATCATTCATAAATTTGAGAAACACACCTTAAATTATATGTTACACTAGTTGCTTAAGCTCGCTCAAAAGGGACTGATAGTTGTAAATCAATGATGCCACAAGGAATTCACGACGCCCTTTGGTAGCTTTAATAATTTGAGGGGTGAGTGATTGTCCATGACATCAGATTCTATTTTTTTGTTTGTTTAATAACTAGTTAGACTATATTTGTGGTATCATTATGCCACCAAATAGAGCATATTTTCTTTCTATTGAATTGTCGCTTTTTATAGACTACTTCATCAATCATTTTCTGATTACGACTATTTAAACAACTATGAGCAGCTAAGGACATAAGTCACCAAAGCATTTTTAGTAGCTCGAAGTAAAAAATTGATTGGCTCTAGTTTGTATAGTATAGAAACACTGAAACCAAGTAATGCTTCAATTTGCAAAGCAACCTACAATGATATTAAACTACTTGGGTTGCAAATCAGTAACTGTGTTTAGTAACATCAAAATACACAACCAAAATTTGATACCATCCTATTCATAAACAAAATTCGATACTATCCTATTCACAACCAAAATACACGACTTAAGAATAGTTCGAACCACATGAAAAAGCAGTGACCAATAGCTTACAACAATTACTTGGGCTGCAAATCAGTCACCGTGTTTAGTAACATCAAAATTCACAACTAAAAGTTGATATCGTCCTATTCACAATCAAAATACGCGACTTAAAAATAGTTCGCGCCACATGAAAAATCAGCCACATCCCCTAAACACCTTCAGTTCTTGCTGCACCTTGTGATGAAGTTTATGACTTGATGTTCTTCTGTCTAAGCAAAACACTTTTATGTTGAAGTTGTCTTCTTGTGATAGCACTTTTTCCCTTCCATTTAAGACCTTTACTTGGTGCATACCCAAGGTCACCGGTGTCAATAGCTGAACTTATCAATTTCTCTTGTGCTCCACTCTTGATTACCCTACTAATAGATTTTCCTTGTTGTAAAGTAATAAAGAGTCGTTAAATTATTTTTAAGAAGTTTAATCAAGAATATAAGCTTATTAACTCTCGTTTTTACCTCGGCACAAATAAAACCATCTTTGCTCACAAATACTCCATGACCCACTACTCTTGGCCTCTTAAATGCATATTTGCACCTTTTCTATTACCACTGTCACTTTGCACTATTGAGATGGTTCAGAAGATTGAGATTGTTAGCACTGCTTGAGTGGGGTGAGATTTCTGCTTGCCACTTCTTTTACTATTGGCAGATGTTTGTGATGTGGCAATACCCTATGCAAAGAATAATTTTGAAAGTATTAATATATTATAAATAAACATTAATAAAAATCAAATGTACCTCTGAAGTGGCTGGAGGTTTGTTTGGACATGTTCTTATATTGTGACATTTTGACTTACAAGCGGAGCAACTCATGGTTTTTCCCCTCTTTGGAAGCTTTTCAGAACTTGGTACCTCTCCAAGTTCCTTTTTTTTTTTTTTTACCAAGCCTTCCTGGCATTTTCCTAACAGGAGGTGGCTCAACTTTTGGATTCGATGTCTCGGACCACATCTTCATGTTTGTTATTGGTTGTAAAAAATGTTTATAAGCTTCAGGTAGGTTTCTTTTTTGTACCACTTACAAATCGAGTCAAGGAGATTAGCTTCATCGTGATGTATAGCTGTTATTACATGTGCACAAGGAATCCCTTTCAATCTCCAACTTCTACAAGTGCAAGTTCCTTGAATTAGGTTAACCACATGTATATATGGACTATCCTTCACTTCATACCCATTATCACCATTCCAACTAATTTCCACCCTCATTGACTTCTTCACATTTGTATTTAGCATCAACATTGCCATTGGAGATATGTCATGAGTCCAACTATTTACAAATGTTATCACTTTAGTGAATCTATCATTACCTTTTTCCTTATTTCTTCAAGCATACTGATGATAGTCTTGTGCCTAGCACCCAACACCCCAAGCCATTAAACTTCAACCATATTGTTATCCACACTGTCACATTTTGAGGATGTCCTAAACTGTGCTTTGGACCATCTATTAGGATTGAAGTTTACCAAGTCATTAGAAATATATTTGCCTAATTGTTCTAATTTATCCAAGTTCTTCCTGAGTTCAGCTTCAAATGTTGATCTAGCACAAGCCCAAAACCTCTTTCTTTCCTCAACACCTTTCCAGTTTTTTGACCAGTTTGCAAGTATATGTCTTGCACACATTCTTTGTTCATATTCTGGAAGCAACTCATGAACATCTAAATATAATCCTTGAAAAACTTATGTGGTTAAAATCACTCAAAACAATAACTAAAATATATGTTGTTTGGACTCTTCAAAAATGACAATGAGGGCATGTTGAATTAGCCAAAAGTAGTGTATTTTTTGTTAATCCAATACAAGTATGACATCAAAAGTGAAGAGTCCGCACAACTAAGACTAAAATCACTTAACAACTAAAGCTAAAAGGGATGAAAATAGTAGACAAAAAAAAACAATAGCTAAACAAGTTGAATAACAAAGTACCACTAGAGTTTCTAATTTTGCGGACAAGATAGAATGTTGTTATGAACTATCAAAAGGTCCTTACAAAATAGCTGAAATCAATAGTTAAAAACTACTTATAACACATCAGCTAAAAAAATCATGAAAATCAAGTAGTTAAAAATTGGATGATAAGAGATGAAAACAGAGGTTAAAAAGAGCTTAAATTAGTAGCGAAAATTACTTAAAACACATTAACTAAAACTTGTAAAATCAGTAGCTAAAGAAACTGAAAATAGTAAGCTAATATTGGCTAATAAGGCTGAAACCAAAGCTAAAAAATCATGAAATCAGTAGTTAAAATTGGATGATAAGAGATGAAAACAGAGGTTAAAAAAAAGCTTAAATTAGTAGCGAAAATTACTTAAAACACATTAACTAAAACTTGTGAAATCAGTAGCTAAAAAAACTGAAAATAGTAAGCTAATATTGGCTAAAAAAGCTGAAACCAGAGGCTAAAAGTCGTACCTTTTACATATCACTTATGATCGTCAATCCTTCTCCTTCATATTAATGTCCAAATCAAATTTCAAGATTCTCAAAAATCAAGTCCAAGTTTCTCTACTTTCAGTTCCAACAACAACCCATGCTATTGGGAACATCTGATTATTCTTATCCTTTGCCATAGCAACAAGTAGCTGGCCTTTAGATATTCCCTTCAAAAAGCAACCATCTAACCCAATGCACTTTCTACAACCCTCAATGAATCCTTTTTTCAAAGATGAAAAAAATATATAAAAGGAATGAAAGAGTTTTTTTCCATCATCACAATTTGTCACTTTCACCACACAAGTGCTTCCTGGATTTGATTCAAGAAGCATATCTTTGTAGTCATAGATTCTACTAAACTCAGCAACATGATCACCCATTATCTTTTTCAACATCATTTTTCTGGCCTTAAAACACACGAACTTACCAATATACAATCACATGTCTGTCCTGACCAAATCTTGTATTTCCCATCCCTTTATGCAAGGTTGAGAAACAATTCTACTTTTATAGTACTTAGCCAAAAACTTAGAGTAGCACATTGTGTTGGTATTGGTCCTATAACACTTAAGTCTAGGATTGTAGTTTTTATAATGAAATCGGAAGATTTGAAATCTTTGCTTGCATAAAGTATCCAAGGACAACCATTAGCTTTGCATTTTACTCTGACCCTTCTTTGATCATTATGGATCTTATCCAGTTGATAACCTCTCTCAATTGCATACTTTCTCAAAGCTTTTCTGAATTTTTTCACATTTTCAAATACCATATTAAGTTGCCACACAACTTTTTTCCATGTTAGGTCATATGAGACCCTCTTGTCCTTCTTTCTTACCCTTAAAATATCAGATCTTTCAACATCTATTTCCCCCTCACTTTCACTTTCAAAACTATCGGCATCAGAACTGTCGTAAAAAGGCTCATCACCTACTAGCTTATCAGTTAAATTTTTCTTGGGTTTATCAATGTCTTCAAAATCAGGATCTATGCCAACTTCTCCCAGAAAACACTCAGCAATTTTTTTTTCCTTGGCTCTTTTTTTTTTCTTCAAATATGCTTTCAAATCCTTCTTAACTAGGCTCAGCTCTTCATGAATATCACTCCCATAACCATCCTTGTCACTAGAAAAGTCAACATTCTCATCACTTTCAACACCACTATGCACAATAGTTTCTACTTCATCTTTCTCCTAATCTTCATCTTAACTAGAAAACTTAAATTCATCTTCAGCTTCATTTGTGTTTCTGTTGTCATTTTCTATCAGATTTGATTGTTGGACCCCGACAATTTGATCTCTACCATCAATAAGTGTTATTTCTTTACCTAAAGGTGCATTGAGACCTTCACCAACTTTGTTGGTAGATTCTTTATTAGGTCTATCCACTTCATTGCATGTGGTCTCAAAAGACTCATTGGTCACATGTGTTATTTTGATAAAAACTTCCCCTTTATGGCAGATATAAATGTTCATAGTACCCCCAGCAACCAACAAATCCCTATCTTTAACCGATTCTACCAAATTGCCAACTTGAGCAGCTCCAATATATATTTTTTCTATATTGGTAACCCCAAAATCCTTGCAGTAGTCATTCACTTCCGAAATAGACAAATGGTCTATATCAACATTGAAGGCATATTCTTCCCTCCCCCCCCCCCCAATATAAGCAGGTTCTACCTCACTCACAAGTATACCACCGATGTGAAACCTCAAATTTACGTACTTAGTGTCCATTACCTTAGAACAATTGAAATATGCAAAGTTTAATAAACCAACTATTGTTCATGAAATCAGTAGCTAAAAATTGCCACCAGCACCAAAATTAAGTTCAGGAGTAAAGAAAGAGTACCTTATGTAGTCAATTTTTTCTCCTTTCAACTCTTTTCAGATGGTATGAATAAAAATCTAAAAAATTATACAAAATCGTTAATATTTTGAGACAAAAATAAGAACCCTAACATTTTTTGACAAATGAGTAACTAACCTTCAAACCATGATGAATTTGTGAATTAATAGTGAAAACCCTAATTTTACTCAAAATTTTCACACACCAAAGAGACTCAGCTGAGAAATAGAGAAAGATGCTTCTACACGTTGAAGGTTAAACTTTAATCTTTTGACATGGTGGAATTTGTTTCCATGTGGCAATCTATGTGGCATTTAAAAAAAATAAATTGAGAGAGTGTAATACACACACTATCATATTTTAATTGAGGTGTGTTTTTCAAACTAAAGTGTAATAGTTTAGGTATGTTTCTCACACTTTCGATAGTTTGGGTATGAAACTCAAAAAAAAGGTATAGTTTAGGTGTGTTTTAACCACTTATCTCTTCTTCTTTTTTC
>NW_006238936.1:2681487-2691844 GCF_000226075.1 Solanum tuberosum | reverse complement strand
TGTTTGTATAAAGCGAGAGAAAATTGTATATATACATATATTTTCGTTCCCCTCTCTCCCCTCTCCCAGATCTCGCTCGCCACCTTCGCCTCTCTCGCTTATACAAACAGAAACGAAATGTATAAATTGCGCTTATGTTTGTATAAAGCGAGAGAAAATTGTATATATACATATATTTTCGTTCCCCTCTCTCCCCTCTCCCAGATCTCGCTCGCCACCTTCGCCTCTCTCGCTTATACAAACAGAAACGAAATGTATAAATTGCGCTTCTGTTTGTATAAAGCGAGAGAAAATTGTATATACACATGCAAATATATATATTTTCGTCCTATACACTTATAATTATACAATACAAATATTTCCCTGCCCAGTTTTCTTTTGCCTTTCTCTCTTTCTCGTTTTATACATACACAGATTATACAATTGATCTTTTGTATACAACTATTTTCTTTTGTATATGTATAGCGAATTATACAACTGTTTTTTTTGTATATATATAGCGAATTATACATATATATGTTTGCTATGGAGCTCAATTATGCATACTTTGCTATAACATACAAATATGAATTTTGTGTTTGCTATATGTGAAAGTTGCTCTTTTTTTTTCTTCACTATTTCATTTATAATTGATAAAAAAAATTACGTCTTGTTCAAGTTTATATAAGTAAATTAATTGTCCATCTCAGATTATTTTTTTAATGCGAGACTTGTTTAAAATCCCTCCCTTTTAATATATTTTTTAAAATAAACAAAAGAATAAATGGTAAGATAAACAAATTTCAATACTAAGTTCAATCTAGTTGAGTTTTATATTTCCTTCAATTTTTTCTTAAACTCAACAAAATAAAATACAAAATCCTGATAAAAATTCGTCCATTGTCGTTAAAATAAAATTTCATTTGGTAGAGACTAGACCCGCGCAAAATTTTATGACCTAAAACTATCCATCCGTACCGGTTCTTCTGAAAATCCGATTACTATGAAACTCGCAGCTGCAAGAAAATCCCTCCTTCATCTTCCCGCACTGCCGAAAACCGGCAGTATTTCCGGCTTGAGACACTTCTCCGGCGAGATCGACGATACACAGAAACCTCTTCCGCCGCCGCCAACCTCCTTTGCCGTTCCCGAAATAGTCTCCCTTCTCAAAACTAACGATCACAATGACTGGATTTCCAACTCGCAGCTGGTTGAATTTCTTCATACTCCTCCTTCCCCAACTTCCCTTCTCAAAATCACCCGCCAATTGGGGTCCACTGAAAAAGCTTTACATTTTTTTGAATTCTTCAAGACTCATAGTTCGAGTTCATCATCAAACCCCTCTTCTCTTTCCTTCACATTTCAAGCTATTCTCGAACAAGCAATGCATGAAGAAAAGTCGGACGTACCCGGTAAGCTTTTTCAACTGTTTTCCTTTGCTAAAGACCGAAAAATCCCTTTATCGATCAATGCTGCGACTCTTCTTATGCGATGCTTTGGGAGAGCCAAAATGCTCGAGGAATCGATATCTGTGTACAATGAGCTAGACTCGGATTCAAGAAATACAAATGTGGTTAATTTGTTGTTGGATTGTTTGTTTCGTGGAGTGAATATTGATGATGGGTTCAAGGTGCTCGACGAAATGCTCAAAAGGGAAAGTGATTTTCCTCCGAACAATAGTACGGTGGATATTGTTCTGGATGCTATGTGGAAGAGAAATTGGGTGGGGAGAAGGATGAGTGTGGAGGAAATTTGTGGACTTCTTGTGAGATTCTTCGAGCATGGTGTGTTCTTGGATGATGTGTGGTTTACTAAATTGATTACCAAGTTTTGTCGAAGCGGGAAGTGTGATAAGGCCTGGGACCTTTTGCATGATATGATGAAGTTGGGTGGTCAGGTGAAAGCTTCTTCATTCAATGCCCTTTTGAGTGGGTTAGGCCGGGAGCATGATTTTCAAAAGATGAATTTGCTTATGAATGTGATGAAGGAAAAGGAAGTTAACCCAGATGTTGTGACATTTGGGATTTTCATCAATCATTTATGCAAATGTTACAGGGTCGATGAGGCACTTCAGGTGTTCGAGAAGATGGGAGGGAGTGAAACTGATGGTGTTCTTGTTAAGCCAGACGTTGTTCTCTACAATACATTGATTGATGGACTTTGCAAGGTCGGGAAACAAGAAGAAGGGTTAAAGTTGATGGAAAAGATGAGATTGAAGAATGGATCTGTACCTAATACTATTACCTACAATTGCTTGATAGATGGTTTCTGCAAAGCAGGTGAGATTGAGAGGTCATTGGAGCTTTTTGACCAGATGAAAATGGACAGGGTTGTGCCAAATGTCATAACTATGAATACTTTGCTCCATGGAATGTGTAAGTTCGGGAGAGTTAGCAGTGCTATGAGTTTTTTTGCTGAGATGCAAGAGAAGGGTTTAAAGGGGAATGTGATCACGTACACCGTCCTCATTACCACTTTTTGTAGTGTCAACAATATTGACAGAGCAATGAGTTTGTTCAATGAAATGTCAGAAAATAGGTGTCTCCCTGATGCCAAAGTATACTACAGTTTGATCATGGGCCTTTGCCAGGCTCGAAGAACAGATGACGCCTCCTGTATTGCTTCAAAGGCGAAAGAAGCTGGGATTGGCTTGGATATTATCTGCTACAATGCTTTGATTGGGGCACTTTGTAGGAAAAATAAGATTGATGAAGCTCATAAGATGCTTAAAGATATGGAAGAGGCAGGTATCAAACCTGACTGTTACACCTACAACACTTTGATATCATATTTCAGCGAGAAGGGGCAATTTACAACTGCCAGTAGAATTATGAAGAGGATGATTGATGATGGTTTTTTGCCTAATGTTGTTACATATGGAGCATTAATTCATGCATTTTGCTTAGCTGGAAATCTTGATGAAGCTATGAAAATATTCCAGAATATGAGTTCGGCTATTAATGTGCCACCAAACACAGTCATATACAATATTTTGATTGACACTCTCAGCAAGAGTGACAAAGTAGAAGCTGCTATTTCTTTGTTGGGTGAAATGAAGGACAAAGGGGTAAGACCAAATACCAAAACATACAATGCCCTCTTTAAAGGTCTTCAGGAGAGGAATTGGGTGGAAAAGGCATTTGAAATAATGGACCAAATGACTGAAAATGCTTGTAATCCTGACTACATTACCATGGAAGTCCTCACTCCATGGCTTTCTGACATTGGTGAAACAGAAAAGTTGCGAAGTTTTGTGGAAGGATACGAGGTTTCTACTTCAACTGCCTAATACTAACTGGAACTGAAGATACTTTCCTAATTCTGCTGTGATGTTCACTGGGCATGTCGAGATTCTTTTGCAGTCAGTTGAGGTCCCATTTGGATAGTTTTCTCGACCTTTTGGCTAAGATCAAATGGAATGTGAGAGGTCTCATTTGGTCTTCAAGCTCTGTGCTGTCATTTGACATACCTGCATTGATGCATAAGTTATTGTGTAGGTACACAAATCACGTTCTATGAAGACATCTCCATTCATTGCCCTTACATTGAACTGATTATCATTTGGACACAACAAAATGATGTCACAAATTTGGTGGTCGTGCTGATTTGTATTTTCAAATTTCATCCAAGTTGTAGCTGGTGTAATTGCTGCCTGAAGCACCTTATGTTCTTGGATAATGATTTTATTGATATCTAAATCAAGATAAAGTTGAAATAAAGTTTATATATGGCTTATATTGTGCCAACTCTGTACTGAGCTTTATATTTTGGCTTTGGATGTATCTTAATGCTGTTCGTCTTTCCTATACTAATATTTGGCTATCTTGGTTTGCCTTTTGACATGTAGTGAAAATGTGTTTGTCTTTTGATCTCCATGTATACACAGTTCTGAAATCCGAATTTCTGATGGTCTTCTGCTATCAATACATTAGTGTTTGTTAGGAAGACAAATACATTAGTGTTCTTCGTGATTTGTATGAATTATGCCTATCAGTTGCTGCAGTTAGTTGTGTTTCTACTGAGTCCAAATTTTGGGTTTGATGAAAAGTTGTGTATTTGACAAGTGAAAGGTATAACGATCAATGAAGTGGGATGAAAAAAAATGAAGATCAAAGTTGAAATCTCAATAGAGTCAAAAAAAGAAAAGCCAAGTGATTCGTTCCCATCTAAGTTTTAGTTGCCAAGAGTTACTCGAATATGTGTTGGTATACTTGATGGAATAGTTGAGGCGTGCACAAGCTGACTAGCATAGTTCAAATGAAATTTTGCATCTTCTTAACTTGTTCCTTCTCTCTCTTTTTGTCCTTCTTGGGGGTTATTGTGGAGGTACTGCTCTAACATGTTGTTTACACTATTCCCCATATGCTAGAATGTATCTACTAGATTCCAATGTTCTTTTGGTGGGTGCTTCCCTTTTGAAAAGATACGTTTCGTCCTTTCATGCTCTTGTCCACTATGTTCTAGCTGTTGAGAGACTATAGAGGCCAATTACCCAAAGTTATAACCTAAAGCTTTATGTCTAGTGAGATACGTGTTACGTTATATTTTTAACTCTGAACTGTTTTTCATAATAATATGTTTTATTTATAGCCATAGAAGTCCCATTGTAGTACAATTTTCAACTCAGTAAATGTAGCAACGTTAGTTGATATCAAGTAATTGCTTATTTTCAATTGGCTCGACTTCCTTACAAGTAAATCAAATTTAAACTAATCAAGTCAATTATTTCAACTTTTAAAAAAATAAAAGTCAAAAAGATGAACATCGATCCGATAAATTACCTAACTTTGCACATTAGCAAGTTGTAAACTCAGTTGAAAGAATTGAATAAATATTGAAAAAATAAACTTCAACCCTTGAATTTTCACTTTGAATAGATAGAAGTTCCATTAAAACACATCACATTCACTTTGTACAGTACCTAACAGGATATGAGTCTACAACACCCGCATTTAGAGATATCTAGGAGCTCTAGACAGATTTTTTTTTTCTTTTTTCCGGAGTAGAATTTAAACTATTACTCCCTCCGTTGACCACAAGACTAAAGATATTATGATCTACGTGTCTTTTAATTTATGATCATGACTAAAAAAAATAAAAATTACTTTTTAAACGTCACATCAAATTAAAATGGAGAAAGTACTTAAATATACATTAGAGTAATTTGCTCTAATTCAAAAACTCAGTTTTCAAATTTCAATCAAATTTATGTCCAAACACACCTACCTAATTCAATCGATAAGCAAAAATGGTGGTTGTTTGAGGTAAATTTGCCAGCAAATTTCCCAAGATTCCATTTGGGTAGGACTCAAAAATCCCCAAACATAATTAGTAGCACAAACACTCAAACACACTAACATGAAACAAGCACCACAAAAGGTATAAAAAAGGTAACACTTGAAAAAACTTAAATCATTGATAATGATTACTAGTACTACAAATTAAAATTACAACATTTATCAACTAATGGAATTTTTTACCTCTAATCTCTATGTACCTTATATAATCCAATATAATTAACCTACTAAACAAAGAACATTGGAATCTAACTCTTACTTTTTCCTTTTTCCTCTACTATGATTATGGAGAATGGAATTATACCTTACACGTACAAAAAGAGAACAAGAAATTAAAATTTATAAAAAAAAAAAAAAAAAGACATGGAGATTTCAAGATTCTCTCTTGCTTTCTATTTTCCTATATCTCTAACGGACAAAAAGATACTCCTACAACTGAAAAAGAACAGTGAAAAAGAAGAAAAGCATCAATTTCTTCAACTTTTTTTTCCGGCAAGTCAAACGCCGCCTGCGGCGGTGGTTGTGGCATTATTTGACATCCATGGAAGCTGCATAGACCCCGGAAGATTATCGGAAAAGCAATCTCCGGTGGCCTGAGCGGCGAGTTCATCTAATCCCTCAAAAAAATCATCATCTGCAGGCTCCATGTTATCTAATCCCATATTTGAACTACCAAATTCGTCATCGTCGTCTTCAAAAATGTCTTCTCTTTCATCCCTGCTGCTTTCTTGCTTCTCCGTCGCCGGTGAATGGCACGCCGGCGAAGATACCGGCGATGAGCTAGTGGGTTTGTTAGAGTCACTTACAGTACCAGCTTCAGAATTCGCCGGCTTCTGACGGGTACTGCCGGCGAGGGAATTCCGGTGAGTAGGCATAGGGTGATTGTGCTCTGCTGTGTAAGTGACAATGAACATATTCGGGTCGGATCTATTTCGCTCCACTTGTTTTCGGGCCAAACAACCCTTTGAGGTACTGCACCTGTAATATCCCCTGTTTTAACCCAAAAGGAAGAAAACAGAGTATATCAGAAAAACTTTAATTACTAAAAAAAAAGTAATTAAATTTGTTTAGTTGTTTTAAACCAACTTTAAAATGTAATTAGAAGAGAAATTAAGGAATTTACCTTGGATATGGAGAGCCTTTGATGGGTTTTTGTCCATATTTTCTCCAAGACCACATGTCAGAAGATAAACCTTCAGCAGGTACTTGGCATACCTTCTTCAATTGATTTTTTCTGAGAAAAAATCATTAAAATGTGTGAAAATATAAAAATATAAAAATTATAATATGGGTATATGTAAAAACTAACAAAGGTCTAATCTTTCCATCAAAAAACTTCAAAAAAAAAAATTAGTTAAAGTTACCTTCTTTTAGGTCTTGGGCTTTGAACATGTGAAGCACTAGTAGTTGTGGAACCATATACAGAGAGAGGAGACTGTTTGGGTTGTGTTAATCTTGTACTGTTTAGCTGATGAATATGCTGTTGTTGTTTTAGTGTTTGTTGGGGTGATAGATCTTGTAGTCCTCCAAGAACAGAGAGAGGTGAAATGGGTATATTATTACTATTATTTTGAGGAGAAAGAGGTATTTGTTGTGATTTAGGGAAGAAAGGCTTGTAAAGATTATGCAACTCTTCAAAATCACTTATGGGGTTATCAAATCTTGGCACAAATGGATCTTGAAAACTAAAAAAGTTGCCATCTTGTCTTGGTTGGAAGTTGCTGCAACAAGAATTAGTAGTGGCTGTGGTGGTGGCAGCGGCGGTGGAACTAGACGCGCAGCCTCTGACCACCGCATGTAGATCCCAATCCTCTTCCATTTTGTTAATTTCTCCTTTTTTAGCTATGGCCTTGACTTTTCGGCTAGAGAGAGGAAATGCAGAGAGACAAAAGAAGGCGCTGACTTTTGGCTTGAGAGAGAGAGATGGAAAAGGGATCTGAGGAGAGGCATAAATGAGTGGAATACATTTATTATTTATAGAAAGAGATTGTGTGTGATTTGGCTGGTTTTCACTATATCAATATGTATGTTTAGAGAGAGAAGGTGGGGGACAACAAATATTTTTCATTTTTGATTTCTATTTGTAAACATTGGACCTTTTCTTTTATGAGTTAATGAGTTTTACTTTTACCCATATTTAGTCCTCATATGTTCAAGATTTGAGTTGTCAAAAGGTGAAAAAAAAATTCCTATGTGTATTAATATATAGGTATTACTGATAGGAAAAATTCTTTTGGTCAGAAAATTTTGTCAGAATAGTTAAATAACATATTTCACACTATGTTATTTTATCTTTTTAAATATTTTTATCATTTTAATTTTAATACATTTTAATTAAAAAATGAAAAAAAGATCAATTTATTTTAAAATAAAAGATATTATAGACTTTTTAAATTTCTGACCAAATTCTGGCCAATTTTTCTGGCCATTTAATAGTACCCTTACTAATATTATAGATTTTCAGGTATTAAACTATTAGTTGTAAAACCACATTACCCTCAAAAAAAAATTACATAATTGTGAAAGATGTTTTTTGTAAAAAAATAAATTAATGTAATGTATATTATTTTTAATACACCAAATCAAATGATGCATAAGAAATAATATGTATAATTAGATAATACAAACACTACTAATATAGTCTATTTAGTATTATGCTTATACATTTTATCAAACGACCCGTTAATAGTATTAATTGTACTAACACAAGTATTCTTGTAAATCGCATCAATTAATTACTCCATCAACCACCTTTATTTGTTTATGTATCGCCATAAAGGTTTACTTTTACTTGTTCGGTTCGAAAAATGGAAAGAATTTGTTTATCTTCCTTTTTTTTGGTAATGGGAGATAATATCTCACGAAATGTCGATATGATAAAGTTATTATTTATTAATTTGTAAGAAGCATTTTAAGTCAATACTAAATAAATAAAAGTAGACGAAGAAGTATTCAATTTAAAATTATGATATTTGGCTGAAAATTAATTTTGTGAAAAAAAAAATGAACGATCTAAAATATTTCATCATAAAATGATTTTATGTAAAATTAATTATTTTTAACCAATGAAGTTATGACTCTTTTTTGTTTACAAGTTAAAAAGGAGAGTACATGCATAACTTGAAGGAGTATAATTTATGCAAATACCACAAATTCTAATTTTAATCATAAACTAACTTGAAGGAGTATAACTTATGCAACATACCACAAATTATAATTTTAATCATAAAGTTTATTCAGTAGAACCCTTTTTACTTTTTACATTACTATGCAACAAAAAAGAAAAGTGGGGTAGAATTTTCCAATAAGATGACAACAACGGTGTTTGCTTTATCTATTTCTCTTATTTAACCTTTTCATAGTCAAGCCATAAAATTTCATCCACCTTTCACATAGGATAAGCAAAGCATTTGCTAGCTAGCTAGCTAACATGTCAACAACTTAACAATTGTTTAATAAAAGTGCTAAGACTTGGTTTGAGTAAGATTCTAAAAAGGAAAAAAGATAAGGATTTTATGGTTTGTTGGTTAGCACAACATATATAAATTTAAATTTATTTATTGTAGTGTGTTCAATTATTCAAAGGGACTTATCTTTTGTCCTCATCTTAATTTTGAAAAACAATATATATATTTCTTTTTGTTGGTGGTTTTGGAGGGGTTGACTATTAGTAATGTCAAAGGGCAATGGTGGTTTAGCAAATTGGAAAAGGTCCACGCGGTATGTGTTTACACGCTCTCACATCGAGTCTCGTGAGTGCGTGCACTTACCGACAAAAACAAGAGAGAGGAGAGAGAAACGGGGTGCTTCTTCATGTGGAGTGTTTTTAATTTTTTTTAATTTTATTATTTTTTATTTTGTTTTTATGTGTCCCTATTCGAAGTTGGAAACTTGGAATATGTACCAGAATTTAAGTTTTATATAAATATAAAATTTAATACATAACTAACCACTTAGCTTTTGTTATAATATTCAATTTAGAAATTTGAATTACCTCTAATTTTAACTAAATATCTTAATTCTTTATAAAATATTTCAGTTAGACTTGTTATTCTATTTTTAAAAAAAAATTGTGTTTTTATTTGTCTATTAGTTTGTTAAATTAATAATATAAAATAGGGTAAAGGATCAAATATGCCCTTAAACTATTCGAAAAGGTCTAGATATACCCTCCGTTTAAAGTTTGGCTCACTCATGCCCTCGCCGTCCAACTTTTGGTCTAAATATGCCTTTATGGGCGTTAGTTGGCCTGCTGGGCATATCCAACTTATTTTCCATTTCTTTAAATGTCACATGGAATTGCCATGTCATTTTGACTTTACCACATGACATAAGGGAAAAGGGTCAAATATTCCCCTAAACTATTCAAAAAGGTCTAAATATACTCTCTGTTTAAAGTTTGGCTCACTCATGCCCTCGCCGTCCAACTTTTGGTCTAAATATGCCTTTATGGGCGTTAGTTGGCCTGCTGGGCATATCCAACTTATTTTCCATTTCTTTAAATGTCACATGGAATTGCCATGTCATTTTGACTTTACCACATGACATTTATATGAAAATAGAAAGGGATCAATTATGCCCCAAAATAATTCCAACCCATAAACACTTAATCCAACCCATAAATCAACCCCCCTTTTAAATAAACTACCCGACCCGTTTTCAACAATTTTGTTTATTTTTTTATTTTTTTCGATAAATCCCGAAAATTAGTAATTGATTAATAAAAAATAGGACAAATATGAAAAAATATATAAAATTAACGCAAAAAATTAACAAATAAATATTGTAACCTTAAATTCAACAATTTCAACAATTTTTTAAAATTTTTATTTTTTTTGGTAAATCCCAAAAATGGGTAATTGATTAATAAAAAAATGAAAAATATGAAAAAAAATATAAAATTAACTCCAAAAAATCACAAACAAATATAGTAACCTTAAATTCAAAAATTTCAACATTTTTTAAAATTTTTATTTTTTTCGGCAAATTTCGAAAATGAGTAATTTATTAAAAAAAATTGTTAAAAAAAATGGTTGAAAATTTTGAATTTAAGGTTACTATATTTATTTGTGATTTTTTGG
>NW_006238936.1:2646565-2681157 GCF_000226075.1 Solanum tuberosum | reverse complement strand
ATTTATGGGTCGGATTAGGTGTTTATGGGTTCGAATTATTTAGGGGCATAATTGATCCCTTTCCATTTTCATATAAATGTCATGTGGTAAAGTCAAAATGACATGGCAATTCCATGTGGCATTTAAAGAAATGGAAAATGAGTTGGATATGTCCAGCAGGTCAATTAACTCCCTTAAGGGCATATTTAGACGAAAAGTTGGATGGCAAGGGCATGAGTGAGCCAAACTTTAAACGGAGGGTATATCTAGACCTTTTCGAATAGTTTAGGGGCATATTTGACCCTTTACCCTATAAAATATATTGAATTCTTTGTCACGTGGATCAACACCAAGTAGAAAATACTTGGAGGTTTTACGATTTATTAAGGTGAATATGTATAATCTAAAAAATGACACATTTCATGTGGTTAACTTCACTATTTATAATACAAGAATGAGAACACACCTAACCAAATTAAACATGAACCGAAAGTGTCTAGTTATAACACTTTATTAGGAGTTGGGTCGTTCAATTGAAATAAGACTTAGTTTAAGTATCAAAATATAATATGTTCGACAAGTTTAAAAGGTTGGTTATGTATTAAGCTATGAAATAAATATAAATTAAATGCAAGGGTCTATCAAAAATAGTTTCTCTATCTTAAGATTGCATATACATTACTCTCTCCAAATCTATTTACACCATTCGTTTTAATTTGTTTGTCTTATTTTACTTTTCAATCCGTAAAAGAATGTTACTTTCCTTTTTTTTGACAACTCTTTAATTTCATTTTCAAATAATATATTTAAAACAACATAATTAAAAATATTTTAATATATTCTGTTTAGTTTAATAAGTTTTATTTTTTAAAACAACAACTACTTGCTGATCAACGCCATAAATTGGACGCGGGAAGTAATTAATGATTTGATTTGTCATTACATGGGACTTAACTCTAAGTAGAGAATATTTATTAACTTTAGACTGTTAAAGATCTACTTTTCTTTATTCCAATATTTGCATGTTGAATATTCTCCCATTTTATGAAATTGTGATTTGTTAATCTATTATCAACTTGTGTTAATTTCCACAACGTCTAAAAAGTAAAACATCATATATAGTTTTATTGACATCACATGTATCCCTTTTACTTTTATATTTTAACTGCTACTTCACTTGATCTCAATATATATGGTAGTATTTCATTGGGAAAAAATTAAAAAATAAAAGGTTTTGAAATTTGAAATCTTAAATAAATCATATATTAATAAATATTGTATGATCATAAATTATTTTATCACCGGTCAAATGAAACTTTTAAAAATAAATTTATATTATTCCTTTTTAATCTTCCTTTTTAATTTAGAAGATTGATATACTTTATTCGTTTATCTTACTTGTTTATGCTTAATTTTGCATACCCTTAAAGGGAATAAATAAAAAAGTAAATTTTAATATGTTACTCATAATTATTATAAGTAATTTAATTACTAGAAAATAAATTGTACTTAATAATAATGGTAAAAAAAGTTATAAAATAATAAATTATTTCTTAATTCTTAAAATTGAAAGAAATAACTTTGAAAATCTACTTTTGTATAGTGGACATGTAAAAGTAGACGAAGGAATCTTAAGTCAATACTCCATCCGGACTGCTTTAATTGTCGTCAATATTAAAAAAATTAGATAATTCAAAATAATTATTATTTTAAAAAATCAAAATATAATTGAATTATTATTCTCATTTTCTTTCCGATAATAATATTTTGAAAGTAATAAATAGTAATTAAACGACATAGAAAACCCAAGACAATTACAATTGTTTAGATTGACTTTCTTTTTATTTTTTTAAGGGTGATGAAAGAAGGAATTTTTTATTTAAAACAATTATCATTTTATATGACTGAAAATATTAAAATAAAAAATATAATAATTTATACATTTTTAATAAGAAACTTATAATAAAATTTGAGAAATAAAGTAATCTGTTTGAAGTATGAGTTTAAGTTTTTTTTTATAAAAAAGAAAAGAAAAGAAGATAACATGGAAGAAAGAGTAATAAATATGAAAAATGGGGAAGGAAGAGGAACAAGCTAGAAATTGGAAATTGACTTCTATAGAAGTGGAGAATCAATGTTACAACTTATTACAGCACCTCTGACCTTTCACCCTCTAGAGAATAAGGGTTCTTTATTCAACTAAAAACTAAAAAGTAAGGGATCTTTAAGTCCTAAGGAGTAGTTTAGCATAAGGTAGATATTTAGGGGGATGGAGTAGCAATTGGTAATTATTATTTTTATTCTTAATTAGAAGTTTCGAAATTTTTAAAATACGAAATCATTCAATATGAATATTGGATATTGAATCGAAAATCAAAACAAAAATAAGGTGGATATTTTATAATTAAGTATGAGATAAAATATATGTTATATTTAATTGATGATATTATATTTTATTATGTTTAATTAAAATTTATCTTATTTTTCAGTTTAAAATAAATTAATCTAAGAATTATAATTTGAAGACTATAATATTACGGTAACTAGGGTTGTTCATAGTTATGGTTAAAAAATCAAATCAAACCGTAATGCGAATCAAATCGATTAAAAAAATTGATAGTTGGTGTGGTTTGATTTTAAATTTTGAAAATCGATATTATTTGGATTGATTTTGATTTTACTAAAAAAAACCCGCAAAAACAACCAAATCGAACCAAAAAATTATTTTAATCTTTATCTGCCCTACATCACATTAGATAGTCATACTTTCTCTTACTTTTATCAATATAATTCTGAATTACTTTTTCCCAAACTCTTCTTTAAAATAGAGATAGTTGAAAATCCTAGTAAAGAGAATGATAAAAAAAAATTAATAATTAATATAGTTTTGGCTTGAAAAATTATTTTGGATCATAAAAAAATATTAAAAATTTATTTATTTTGAACAGAAAATAGTACGAGATAGTGCTAAAGTGGCATGACACATGTTCATATCGTTTGGCCCACCATCCTTTGCTAAAGACCACTTCATAGGGAAAAAAAAGGATACTTAAAAAAATTGTTTATTTTGTAAATGATATGAGTTTGATATACTAAATAGTATTAATAGTTTTACTTTATTTTTAAAAATTTATTAACTATATACAATGGTTAAATTTAGAACTAAGTTACAAATACTTGACATCTCTATATATATTATATCTTATAATTGAGAACCAGGGGTAAAATTAAAATGAAATATATCTATTCGATCGAATTCAATATAGTTTTAGTTTAAATTTTATATCTATATTATAAACAAAATAACTCATTGAAATTGCACAAAAATTAAATTGATTAGAATTCAGTTACTAATATTTTTATTTTTTTATTTTTTTGGTTTCCCACCCGATGTCCGGTACCCACATTGGAGCCTGACTAAATCCGAATTTGCGCCGGAAAGTCCCATATTGGGGGTAAAGCACTCCCAAACAAAGACGACTCCGTACCCGAGGGGGCTCGAGCCCGAGACCCCTTGGTTAAGGATGAAGGAGTACTTAATTACCACTCCACCACAACCCTTGTTGGTTCAGTTACTAATATTTTATTTTTTATTTTTTGGTTTCCCACCCGATGTCCGGTACCCACATTGGAGCCTGACTAAATCCGAATTTGCGCCGGAAAGTCCCATATTGGGGGTAAAGCACTCCCAAACAAAGACGACTCCGTACCCGAGGGGGCTCGAGCCCGAGACCCCTTGGTTAAGGATGAAGGAGTACTTAATTACCACTCCACCACAACCCTTGTTGGTTCAGTTACTAATATTTAATATAACTATCATAAAATATAGAATATATAATGTTTAAATATTCACTCTTAAGTCTCTAACTTCGTAAATTAGAACTTAAGGGATTGTTTGGTGTGGAGGATAAGCACAACTAGTCCTTAGATAAATATTTAGTGGCACTAAGATTTAGTGTTTGGTTAGAAAGTTTGGAATAACTTATCCTAAATTAATAAATAGTACCGAAATAAGTTATCCCTCCCAAGAGATGATATAATAGTTCTATCATAATTTGTCATGAAATAAACTTATTAAATGACATAACAACCCTTCAAACCCTTTGATTATGAACTTCCGTTGAAAGAGCACTATTGATTTTAGTATTGACAATATTTTGTTGAATTTGCTTGGAGGCTTAAAATATGGAGATATTGAAGTAAAATGTTGGTCGTATTATGAGTTAATATCTCATATGGTCACTCAACTTTGAATAGTTCACTTAGAAAGTCGCTCTCAACTTTGAATAGTTACTTAGAAAGTCACTCAACTTTATTTTAGTAACTCAAAAGTCACTCAATTATTGATATTTCACTTAGAAAGTCACTCAAGTATTGATAATTTACTTAGAAAGTCATTCAACTAAATAAACTATAATTTTTTTAAAAATAATAAAATGCTCATTTAATTATTTTATTAAATTTTGTTGAAATATAGTTTTTAGTTTTAAACCAATTTTTTTAAATGATAAAAGAATAATATTGGGCGTTCTATTGATTACTTCTGATCAATTCCAATGTTCTTCTTTTTTTGGATCATTTTTCAGCCTATTCCACTAAACAATTGCTAGAACGGAAAATGATTTTTTTTGTCTATTGCTACAGTACGTTTATAAAAAAATATATAATTAAATAATTAGAGTGGATTAGTAAGATAATTAAAATAGATGTATTCTTATTTCTTAAAAAAAATAGTTTAAAATAAAATTAGATTTCAACAAAATTTAATGAAAAAAACATTTAAATTGATTGGGTGATTTTTAAAGTGAAATATCAATAGTTAAATGACTTTTTAAGTAAAATATCAATAGTTCAGTGACTTTTGATTTATAAAATAAAGTTGAGTGACTTTCTAAGTAAACTATTTAAAGTTGAGTGAATATATGAGATATTATCTCTCCGTATTATATCTTGGGCGGATTTGGGAGTTAGTATATGGTGGGCATATTATATGTTGCATTCGAAGTAAAATGACTTTTGTGTTGGAGATTATTTGAGGTTGATCAACTGCTGCACTTTTTAGGTGTTTTGAGTAAATTTGTGACTGCATTTTAAGTCAATTTTTTTTGGTTTCCCTGCTCGGTGTTCGATATCCACATTAAAGTCCGACTAAATCTGGATTCGCGTCGAAAAATTTCACCTTGGATAAAACGCTTCCTAACAAAAGCGACTTCGAATTTACCGCTGCGTATGGATGCAAGCTGCTATACTGCTTGTCATTTTTCTAGGCCGAACTCTGCCACATTTTGATCATTCGCTACTAAATTTTGCGCCATAATTTGCTTTATTTTTTATGCACAATTTTATAGTAAATGTGATATGTAAAAGAGTTTTCTGATCAAACCATTTATTAGAAAATCATGGAAATTCATACATAAAAATGATTAAGTTAATTAAAGTGGAGGTTTTGTTTTTAAGAATGAATAACTAAAATTCTACCAAAAAAAATATATAGAAAAAGCTAAATAAGAGGGTATTTTTGTAATCAAACCATTTATTTTTAGGAAGTATGTAATGGTTATTATTTTTAGTAGAACAAATCAAACAATCAATAAGAAATAATGTCAGAATAACTAATCCCAAAATAACAAATCTCATCATAATTTATATCAACATAACTTATATTCAAACCAAACGACCCTAAATCCTAATAGTTTAACTTACAACTCCACTCCCTGGATGAAGGCTTCACTTACTAATGTCATATTCGGTAAAAGCAAATCTTTTCTTTTCTTCTTCTTTTTAACCCAATGTTTATTCAATTCTTTTGTTGAACATTTTCTACTTTATTTACCCTAATTTTACTCCTTTATTTTTTCTTCTAATTTGTTGGTTTGACCTTAAGATTGTATCAGCTTACTTTATTCTTTCCGTTGCTAAATAATTGTTTTTTTATAGTTAATTTGGTTGATTTTCAATGCTAAATTAGATAAGTCAATCAAATATATTAGAATTTAAATATTTAAAAACTATACAAAAGATTTTATAAGTTGTGATTTTCCTCATACTATTACGGAGAATATATCATAAAATATTTTTCAACTAAAAAATACTATAACTCTTGAAAAGTAAAACATATAAATATTTTGGGGCGGAAAAAGTATAAGTTACACACCCCATGTAATTGAATGTTTTTCCGATATCGCATAATCAAAAAGGTGTTACGAGTTCCACCTTAAAAAGAGAATCAAGTCCTCAAAATCAAGTTTTTATTCGCATTATGCTACGTGTGCATACGTACGTTTACGAAGGGGAATATTTGCATGAAATAATTTATAAAAGTAGAAAATACTGGATTTTTATTAATTAGGGGAAAATAAAGAAAACTGAATAGATCAGGAATTGAATTATGAATTAAATAATTTCAACTATAACACACTATTACATACAGAATTTATATAACCCAATACAAGAGAGAATGTATAAGTTCTCCCAAACAAGTACTTTATACGAAGAATAGAATCCAATATCTTAAAATTTGATACTTATACTTTTGCCACTTTACACTAACAATTATATATATATATATATATATATATATATATAGTTACTCTTATTATCCATTAGAGTTTATTCTATTCTAATAAATGATATATAATATGTGATGTACTATTTAAAAAATACAAGTAAAAGAGAAAAGGAACTATGCGTGGACAAAATAATAATCATACGTATTGGGAAAAAATATACAAAACTAAACAATTCATTTGTCCTTGTTTCCTTTTAGCCCATTTAAAAAAGAGTAATTTTTTTTCTTTTTTAGCAGTTTTTAATTTAATTTTTTCACATGATATATTTAAGATCAAAATATTAAATGACATTTTGATACATATAATCTTTAATCTAAGATTAAAAGATTCAATTTTTAATATTTCTTTTAAATTTCATGTCAAGTCAAAATAGATAAAATAAATTAAAACGAAAGAAAGTTTGATTAGTGAAAATTCAACATTTTTTTTTTAGTTGTGGAAATTTAACTAAACGTGTTAAGAATGCTAGTACAGTACTACATTTGATTTCTAGCAACTTGCATACGTAATGAAAAGGGGGCTATAGCAAAATTAGTTTGATATAGAGAGGGGACAGCCTATACTAATCGGGGGAAACGGTTTATCCGAATCTCCTTTGATAAAAAATTACATTTTCATAAATAATAATAATTTTTTATTTATATATTTAAATACTAGATATTGAACCCTCTTTAACTTCTGCTTGTATTTTATTATTTCTTTCATATTTTGAATCTCAAGTGAAAGACTTTGTTAGTTGCTACTAATGGTACTACAAATAAAATAAATCATTATTCAAAAATCAAAAGTAATAAATGCCCTTCAATTTCCTTCAAAGTTTTGTATGAGTAAAACTCAATGAAAACCTGAAAAGCACGCTAAATTAGTTAGTCGTCTTAGCAATAAACAAGAATTTATTTCTTTTAATTAGTTGTTTGAAAATGATATGTGATGAAAATTGAAAAGTAACCAACATGGGTTGTGGTGCACTGGTGGGAGTGTTTCACCCTTAACCAGAGGTCTCGGATACGAGCTCTGGGTATGGAGAAAATCTTGTTGGGAGCGCCACCCCCCTAATGGACCTTGGCAGCCTTGTAAAGTGCGATCCGGATTTAGTCGGAGCTTCAATGTGGACTCCGGACACCGGGTGGAAACCAAAACAAAAAAAAAAAACTGAAAAGTATAGTAAACGATCTTAATTCTCTCCAACTATATATTATTTAAATAATTATCATTCATAGCAAAAGTTCGATTATCAACTGTATTCGTTCACATGTAATGATTAAACTAGAATAGTGTTAAAGATCTTAAACATTCAAATGAGGATACATAAAAAAAAGTATATTTCATAACTAAAAAATAATAAATACATACATGATACAACTAAGTCGAAATATAAAAATATAAAGAGTATGTGCAAACAACAAAAAATAAGGGGTGTACATGGATATACATAACCACAAAAATATATTCAAGCAAGAATGCATCAATAAAAATTCAATCAAATAAGGATATAAATTACAAAAACACATCTTATACATGAAAATAATAGTACACACATAATCAAGGCAAAATACAAAAATACTGAGAATATATACATTGATGGTCTACTCTAATACCATGCACCATCTCATCTAAAAGTTTAAAACTGTTAGAGAAAACACATTTTTTATTAATTAGTGATATTCTCAACAATCTGGGACCTTAATTTTTTATTTTTGAAAAATTCACTTCAAATCTATACCAAAATATTTCAAATTCAAAATATAAATAATAAACTTTTCGTGATTTGTTAATCTTACAGATAAATCTGAAAGGTGGAGGAAATAATATCTGAACTACAAAAATACGATCGTTCATACATAAAATGATAGACAATGAAATTCACCCATGAGTTGATGAGTAATTTAATTCTCACGAGTGTACATTGAAAACAAAACAAATTAGTACTACTAAAATTTAACTAATACTCTTGTATACAATCTTTAGTTGCATTTTCATAAGAAAAAAAATGAAATTTTTTCTACTTTCGTATAATTATTAAATATAAAATAAAAACTATATTCAAATATTTCATTTATTTATATACTATTTTTTCTTTAAAATTGTCAAATTGACTCTGATCCATAAAAATGACAGATAAGTTGAAACGAAAAATGATAAACTACCTGAATTAGCAAAAGACAAAACTTGAATCGTCTACATTTGTGTTGAATTATTAAGTTAATATACACACTAATAATAAATTCTTAATAAAAATGTCAAAAGCCTAAAATTTTTAGACAGAGACATGTTGAACTTGACTTGTTCTAATAAATTGTTAACAAAATGGCCAAAACCTAGAAATTGTAGACACAGACAAGTTGAACTGGTCTTCAAGTCCCAACATGGTTTTGTTAACATTTAGCAGCTGCTAAATCTCATAGGCATGGGACCATATATGTCGGCCATGGCCCATGGTCACGCCTTCACATTTGAGTATTTGTAAAGGCAAAACACATACACAACTCCTCAAACTTGCCTTCATTTTTCATTTTGACACTCCAATTTAGTCTTGTTCCATTTTAATTCTTAAACTTCATTTTTTCTGTACCAATTAAACACTTATACTAATTTTTATGATCTGTTTTTATTTATGTTCTTCAATTGCAATTTCTTATTTTAAAAAAATAGACGTGTGCCTGTTAATTTTCATAAAAAAATTAAACATTCGAGAACGAACATACAATAATATTATTTTTTGATATTTCTCTGTATTTTTGCATGAAAATAAATTGACGAAAATTCTTTTGATTTTCTTTTCTTAAACATTCAATTAAATTAAATAAAACTACTTATTTATTTTTTCTTATCATCTAGGCTATCTAAATTTAACGCAAATACTCACTTTTAATTTTTAATATAAATCAATACGAATAAAAAAACCCATCTTCAAAAAGACTCGACTGACTTTGTTAATAAACACTACTAAAAAAAGACTCTTGTTCCTTGCTAATAACACTACTAAACAATGTTAAAACTCGATTGACTTTGTTAGGTTGTCGGTGATTTTAAAGAAAGAACACCAACACAATTTCGTCGGTTATTTCTCACTCAAAAATACATAACACTCTTAAAAATAAATTATTATTTTTTGTTAATTTTTAATTTTTTTAACTAAAATTAACTGACACATGTCGATTTAAAATAAGAAGTTGCAATTGAAGAATATATATAAAAATAAAGAAATCATAAAAATAGTATTTCGTGTTAAAATGGTACATAAAAAATGAAGTTTAATAGTTAAAATAGAATAAGGCTAAGATAAAGTGTCAAAATGAAAAATATGGACAAGTTAGAGGGATTGTATGTGTGTTTGGCCATTTGTAAAAGTGTTTCTAATAAATATTCGTAGCTCATATATATTTTGTAAGTTTTTGTGTGGGTTCACAAATTTTTATTACGTAGATAAATTAACTAAGCACAGATAATATGTTTCTATTGATTATACATATATCAATGTCAATTGAAATATGCATGAGGTTTTATGACATGTTGAGCTTGATGTGATAATATTAATCTGGTTTGGATTTATGTTATGTTTATTGTGATTTTTTTTTATAAAAAAAATTAGATTTAACTTTACTCCAAAAATGTTTAGCCTTGGGAACCTGCTTCATGCCCATGGATCTCCAGTCCAATATGTTGGGAAAATCATGCATGTTGAAGCGATTGCTATTAGGAAAGCTCTTGAATATGCTATTAGTAAGGGATGGAAGAAATTAGTGAAGATTTTATCAGATGTTAAAAATATATGTTGTTGATATGATTTAGAAACGAGTAACAACTTATTCATGGGAGATAGAAGTGTTGTGCGAAGACATTTGGAAGCAGTGTTTTAAAAGGAGGGGGGCGTGAGGCGAGGCATTTTATGTTGTACGGGGTGAGGCGTAAGAGACACGGGGCGTAAGTCCCATGGATCTACGGGGTGTAGTCTCATATATATTCAATCATATAGTTTTATTACTAATAAAATAAGCAAAAGTAAACCTTTCAATGATTTTACAAAAAAATATTTATAAATAACCTATAATATAGCAGAAATTATATTTAGATTTTTATTTGAGATAAGTATTAATGATCAATAATGAAGAAAAAAAATATTATAATTACTATTTGAGAAATGTCATTACACCAATAATAAAAAATATGATTTAAAGCAAAAAAAAAAATTTGCCTGGGCTTACGTTTTTACGCCAGGACTTACGTTTTTATGCTCGAGGCTTACGCCTCAAATTTTAGAACTTCTGCCTTATGGATCTACGCCTTTAATTTACGCTCGGAGCGTTTTTGGTACCCCAGCCCCAAGACTCGCCGTGAGACTCGCCCCAAAAACGTTTTTGAAAATACTGTTTGGAGGCTTTCAATCATGTCGAATTTATATATATTTCTAGATCTATGAACAAAATAGCTGATAGTTTAGCATGTAGATACTCTATCTCTTTGTTGAAGGAAATCTCTTGAGAGAAGTTTTTCCCAAGTTGAATCATCCAAGATGCAAAAAATATATTTAAACTATGTACTTCGTTGATGCAATAATAAAAGGGGTTCTATTTTTTTAAAAAAAAGAATAAGAATTGTTTAAAAAATAAATAGTTTCCACCTACTAATAGTTTCCACCTACTATATGGGATACACAATTTGAACAAAATGAAATTTGAGTTTGAATCAACCTTTAGATAGATGTGAAAGATTGGACAACCATATAAGGTGATAGACTCCGATCCCAGCCACCTATGTGGGACACAATTCATAACATTGACGTGTGGGAAAAAAACTATATTATCAATGTTTAATATGATATAAGCATGATTTACTTGTTATTATAGTTTAATCGAACATGAGGTGTAAAAAATAAAATTATACACGACATGTGTACATAATTTAAACTCCTTATTTTTTCTTAATTTTGAACCAAACAAATTAAAAATGATCTCAAATGGAGTTGCTTGCACGATCAAAAGCAGCATATAGTATTAAAATATTATATAGTACTATATACTATATATTATATATTTTTCTTATCCATTCATTTTTTTTCCTTTACCAATTAATGTGTTTTATTTTTCATCACGCTTTGTGACCAATAAACAAAAATGGGCAATTGATGGAGATGTATTTCTATTAGGAAAGAAAAACACAGACAAAAGAAATATATTTCACATCGACAACGACATGTAACTTTATATTATTTATCCTAAATGTAATTTTTAAATTTTTTTAAAAAAATTATATATTTGCTCTCTGTTGATGAGCTATAATTTGCTTGACTTGACAGAGGATGTCTTCTTTAGTCTTTGAGGCAATCCACTAATAATTTATAGGCAAGGAGAGAATAAAAACAGATAAAGATATATATAGAGCAGATTGACATTTGAGTTTGATTTCATTATATTATAAAAAATATGTTATTATGAAAGTACATTAAAATTAACCATTTAAATTTTACATCCATAACATGTATATTATGAATAAAGTATAAATAAGTGAATTGAAATTTTATAATTAGTGAATCAGAATAAGCATACTGTGGTTGGATCAACTACTAAAGTTAAAATTCAGATATATATGACTTATCCATCAAATATAGTTATAATAAAAGAATATGTCGAGAACTCATGGTAGGCTGAATTTAAGATTAGAGTAAAATGAAATGAGTTAATAATTAAGTGAAACATTAATATGCCCAAAGGTAATTTGTGTTGAATGAGTCGAGTTAAAAAAGATTAAAAAATGAATCATAGTCTAATTCATTCATGAATTCCAACAAAAAAAATTAATGTCTTTTATTTTTATATAATTTATTTAGTTATGTAATGTTTTTTTTCTTTAGTATGTGAATTTATATAACATATCACACAAAAGAATCATTCCAAAAGTATTTCTGATAAGGTATGAGTTCATTTGAGTTATAAATCAACCCAAGATTTAATGAGCTAATAAATTAGTAAAAACTAATTTATAAGCGGATTATTAATTTGTCTAAAACCCGCACCATATAGTTGAAACTATACGAATCTCCGTTAACACTATTTTTTTTATTGTTTAAAAACCTATACTTGATAAAGCATGAGTTATTTAAAACTGAGATGATGTAAAACATAATTTAAAAAATATTATGATACAAAATATATACTTAATGCGCTAATTTTTATTTATTTTTTTATCATGAAGAACATAATACAAATAAATTATATGGGCATCAAGCCATCAATTGACTATCTCCACCTCCCACTCTGGGTTTTGAAGCTATTTTCTTTGTTTTAGTTTATTTAACTTATTTTAATTTGATATAGAATTTAATAAATAAATAAAAATCAATTTTTATAATTTTAAATTAAAAATACGTCATATATATTAAAATATTTTTTACTCTTGTTGTCATTTTCTAAAAACAGATTAAAGGAAAAAACAGGTCAAATAAATTTAAGAGAATTGAAATTTTTTTGTGGTTTATTAGATACAAAAACTTGGGAAAGTTACCGGAGTTGACAAACATTACTATGTTATTAGTTAAAGAGGGTATAGTTTAATTTAATTACTATGAGTGATTACAATTTCAATTTTTTTGCCATTAATTATAGGAATCGAGTTTCATTGTATACCCAACCAATAAAACCTTTACTTGACTTTGTATATGATTTTATACAAATTTCATCTCTCCTCTTCACATTCATTTCCTCTTTCTCTCCTAAAATCACTCTTGCACTTCCATTTTGAAATTTGAAATTTGAAATTCTCCATCTCCCTCATAATCGATTTTTCAATCTTACCGGCAACCTCCTAAATCTTTTCTTAATCTTTTTATTTTTTTCATTTGTATATTATTTGGGGTTTCGTCTGGACGATGCGATTCTGCCGCAACTGCTATTTTGACTGTTGTCGCCGTAGTTTTTGCTCTTGTCTCTATTGTTCTTTTTCTTGTCCATAAATTCTTTCGAAAGAGAATTTTGTCGTTATTGTTATTATTCATGTGGAGCTGGTGATGAGTGCACCTAATCAATCTCTCATCGTCGATGATTCGATTGTTTTTCAGATCGATTCTAGGGTTAAGGACCAATCGTGTTTGTATATTTAAGGAATAAAAGTTCTTATGGGAATTGACAATTTGCATATTTTTTTGTTATTATTCGTACATATACATAATTGTGACCAATTACTGTATATACATAACTATGTTAAAGTGTAATTATATATTTGTATATGTAAATAACATATCCATTACACACGTACACGCACGCGCGCACGCATACACACGTTTATAATTTGTATTGAAGTGTTTTTATATATTTGTATATATAAATCATATGTTCATTATATGTATATACATATGCAATTTATATCATAATACAAATTCAACCATCTATATACATATTCAAAAATTATCCTACACATATATAATTTAATATACACATGGAACATATACGTTCTATGATAAATTCATGGTATAAAACGTATAATTTTTTACACATATACAAAATAACACGTATAACTTTTCCCCTCTTAATGGAGCTTTTCTAATATGATGAATCTAATTATTATGGAAAAATTACAGAAATCTCACCTTTTAGTTTACTTATTATCATTATCTCCTATAAGTTTTACAAATCTCCAAAATTCCTCATTTTCGCACATCAGATTAGTGTATCTCGCGCATTAGATTAATGAATCATCGCTTATATTATTGTATCTCGCGCATCAGATTAGCGTATCATGTATAAAATGTAATGTATCTTACTTAACGATTAATGTATCTCGCGCATCAGATTAATATATTAGCGCTTATATTATTGTATCTGTTTGAGGGATTTTTGTAATTATAAACTTATAAGGAATATATTGTAATTTTATCTTAAAAATATATGATTTCTGTAATTTGCCCTATTATTATTGTGTTAGTATTGTAGTAGAAGTCATTTTAAGAAAAAAATATGTTGCCGTGAATAATGAGATTTTAGCGCTCATAGATGGAATTTTCCCAAAAAACTTTATCTTATCAAGTTATAAGCCAAAATGCTTGTTCCAATTTGACTAGATTTCAAACATTAATGCTTAGCTATGGAATACTAGTAGTTAGGCCCATATATGGGACAACGACATGTGATGAGACCGCTCAAATCCCAATGACCAGGCCCATCCTCACTCTTTCTTATTGCATGGCACGTCAAGCAAATTAACAGTACTAATTGTATTTCCGATACATCCACATCCCCTCTCTCTGATACATGTCTCTCATTAAGTAGTGTGTCATTTATAATATATTGAATAATCAAAGAGTGTATTTGAAAGCAATGAAAAATTCGAGAATTTTGTAATTGAGAAAACTTCTGAAATATGATGCAATTAGCATCAAAATGTATGGAATTTCTGTACTTTTTATTATTATTTTTTTGTAACTAACCAAATTGATACTCTAGATTAGCATTTTCTATTTTTCAATTTATGCTACATTATTTGATTATGCATAAAAAATAATAATTAAAAATTAAGTTTTTAAAATTCATGATTTGAAATAAATCTTATATATTTGTGTGGTTATAAGTTATTTATTAGGAATAAAATAAGAATATTAAAACTAAGTTATTCTTATTATATTATACAAATATGACATTTTTTTTTTAAAAAAAAAATCATGTATAACTTATTCGTGTATTAATTATGAATTTGTTTGGAAAGAAAAACATGAACCAAACCTAGAGTATTAACATTGCTAGAATGCTTTGTGTTATGTGGTAGAAAAAAAAAGTAACCAAACATTATATAAACAAATAGTGTAATAAAAAAAAATTATGTGGCTATTATTTCTTCATTATTTTTAAAAACCAAACTACACCTTAGATGATCAAATTATTAAGTTGCATAAATAGCCAATATAAGAGGTGTTGGTGCATATCTCAATCACTTCAAAGTGTTTTAAGAGTACTTGAATTAAAGAGGAATGTTTTGGGCCTTTGTTTGTGCTTCTCTTCATCATTATCTCTGCACATAGTGCTTTCCTTTCTGCTCTTTTCTTTTCTTTCTTTGTCAGATTGGATTGGTACACATGCACACATTCACGTAGACACTACCAATTACCAAATCCATCATTATATTAAAATAATGGGCTCCAGGATTAAAGGTTTTTGATTGTTGGTTCGTTTGGTTGAGAACAAATTATTTTGAAACTAATTATTATGAGATAAGTTATTTTAATAGGGGTATCAACAATGAGATCAACTATACGTAACCCGTCTAACCTGTCCAAAATTTTAAGGGTTAGACTCAAGATAATTTGAATTGGGTTTAATCTCAACTTATTCAAGTCTTCACCCATCTTAAGAGAATCTTGAGCCTAATTTAATCTTTGATTTCAACCCATTTTAAGATTTTTTATTTGCATTCATGTCATGTATGTTGCTACAGTAAAACCTCACTAAATTAATACTCGTTCAATTAATAATATGTCTAAGATAATAATTTCCTCTGGTCCCGACTTGAGCCAATGGAAAAAATCACTTATTTCGATAAGATAATATATTTTCACAAGAATCCAATATAAATATATGGTCCCATTAATATTATAAAGGGAAAATTATATGAAATAACAAACTATTAATTCAAATTAAATGTTATAGCCATAGTTTATTTTAATTATAATTCGCAGCAAACATCTCCTTTTTTTTACCATCTGATTCGGTACACAATTAGCCATTTTCGATATACAATTAGTCATTTTATACATTTCGGTATAAAATGCATTTGTGTTTGTATAAAGCGAGAGAAAAAATGTATATACAAATACAAATACATATATTTTCGTCCTATACACTTATAATTATACAAATACAGATCTTATTATACAAATTACAATGTATAAATGAATTTATACAAAACTAAACAATTTGTATAAAATTAGATGTTTGTAGCGAATTACACAAATCAAAGCTCCATAACAAACATAAAATTTGCTATGGAGCGCAATTATGCAAACTATTGCTATAACATACAAATATGATTTTTATGTTTGCTATATGTGAAAGTTGCTCAATTATAAACTAATAATTCCTTAAAAGTACAAGTATATCAAAGAAAATTTAGTGAAATATGATTCTATTATGTTATGTTTTTTGTTAAAATTTAAATCCAGTTGAAATTCATCTCTAAAATTTCTAATTGCATCCAAACGTTTCGGTGTTGTCTTTTCTAATTACACCATATAATTGTGAAGAGTTCTAGATGTAAGTGTTTCCTTATGCGTAAATGTTTTCGAAGGTATTGTATCATCTTCAACTTTATCATCAACATTGTTTTTCCAATGATATCCACGATTTGTTCTTAGCTCTGAATCTCTGAGCATGTACCATTTTCAATCATCTAATAGGTTATTAACGTCTATTTTATTGCGGTAATCGAGATCATTAATCATGACCTCAAGTTTATGAATGACGTTTTCATAAGTGGGTTCTTTCAAATTCTTTGATATTTCCTCCCTGCACATTTTTTTCGAAATCGAAACACTCTTTAATTAAATAATACCTTTATAAAATAATAATATTTTATGATCCCGCCTATATTAATTTAGAGAGGTTTTTACTGTATTTGTAATATTTTGGCAAACCATTAAGAACCAAAACTGTTGAAAACATGTTATGGACTAATTAAATTTTAACCTATTTGCAAACATAGGAGACCATTTCAAGGACCAAAATGATATTTCCTCATTTTCAAAATAAGTGGTATATTTTTTTAGCCTTGACATATTTATTAAGAAAATTATTCACTTCTAGAAAATTAAAAATTTTCAAATTAACTTTTTGAAAACATGTTATGGACTAATTAAATTTGAATCTATTTGCAAACATAAGAGACCGTTCGAGGGACCAAATTGATATTTCCCCGTTTTCAAAATAAGTGGTATATTTTTTTAGCCTGACATATTTATTAAGAAAATTATTTACTTATAGAAAATTAAAGAAACACTACCATCTTACTCTTGGTTAAATACCTGGAAAAATAAATGACTTTTTAAAACTATCTCCATTTTATATTAGTTATATCCACTTTAATAAAGGTAAAAATTAGGCAAATGACATAGTATAAGAAAGAAATTACTTCCTTTCCCTACTCTTTCATTAATTACCAAAAATCCCTTTTTTTAGTGTTTTTCGGATACATAATATAGCAGCGCGGATATTTTAATTAATAGTGCGGATACTTTAATTAATAACGGGATACTTTAATTTATAACGGGCGGATACTTAAATTAATGGGCGGATGCATAATATAGCAGCACAGATACTTTAATTAATAACGGGCGGATACTTTATCTAATTAAGTATCCGGTTAAATTGAATTGGGGGGAAATAAGGGATTTTTGTATTTTAGTAAAAGAGTAGGGAAATATTGAGAATAGGTAAAGAAGTGTTGTGTATTTAAGTAATTTTTCCTTAATAAAGAGTGGGGAGAAGTGAAGGAAGAAAGCAAGAAGATGAATCCACTATTTAACACATGCAAGAAGGTGAAATTACAAAAAAAAAAGAGAAGAGGATCTCACAACATATAATTAGAAAAAACGATAAAAATATAATTATCTAATTTACATTGTAAAATATAGCTCGGAACTTATCTTATCAATTTTTAACCTACATTTCAATCCAGTAAATAATATTATACATACAATATACAATAATATACAATATTTTTATATTTTACAAAAATGTTTATATTTTTAATATACAACAGTATATACCCAATAATAATATTATATAAAATTATATTGCCATGTAAATAATAGATTTCGTCTTCTTCCTTGAATTCAAGCATTAGATGCATCCCAAAAAACACCTTAAAAATTACACCAAAATCACCTAAGAATTTCATATTTGGTTTCTTCAATATTTTCGGAGAAATCGCCAACGACTTATGTATGTATTTTATGATAAAAAAATTACATCCGAAATTTTTCAAGATGAACAAATAATGAAATATGCAAGTTGAGAGAGAGAATGGCATTTCCTTGGTCCCAAAAGTAAGGTCGCTTTTAGCAAAAAAATAAAATATAAAATTGTGCAAAAGTAAATGCCATTTTATAAATTCAAGACAAAAAATGATGTAGTATATTTTTTCAACTAGTATATCTTATATTGAAAAACTTATATTTCTAGTAATATTTAATTATCAAGAAACATTTAATAAATACAAACAACTCAATAAATGTTTTTTTAATTTCTTATTTCTTTTAATGAACATGAAATGAATTATCATAACACTTATATTGAGACGGAGACAAAGAAAATAGTAATATTTAATTTAATCATTTGTGTTCAAAATGACTCGAAACAAGAAAAATTATTGACATTTAAAAAATAATTAATATAAATTGGGTAAGATATGAGAAACAAGGAAGTGATTATAAGTTACCAATTAAATTATAGAGTAGAATTTTGATACCCAATCAACTGAATTAGTAAATTTTTCGAAAAAACTATGGACATACGTACTGTTGGAATAAGAGGGAAAAAAAAGAGGAGGGAAAAATAGGGCTCGGGTAAGCAGTAAGGTAGTAGAGTATAAAAATTTCACCATTTGCCTGAATTCAATTTTCCCTCTTCTTCCCGTCCCGCTCACCATTTCCCAATTTCCCATTGGTTCGTTTTTCTGAAAAAGGAGAAGACGGCGAAAAGAGCGGCTGCTAGTAATGGTAGGAGGCAACACATTTGCCAAGACCATTTGTTCAATCTGCTACGAGGATCTCAAACCTGTAGTCGAAGACCTTCAATCCATTTCTCTTTGCGGCCATGTTTTTCACGAGCTCTGGTGAGTTATGTATTTCGGTACATTCCCGTTTCTTGAGCTTTTGATTTCTAATTTGCGGATATCGGTGTTGCATTTGTTAAAATTATTTCAAGATTTGAGTTGGGTATTCTGGATTTTTATTTTAATTAGTTAAGAATTGAAAATAGTCGAAGTATTGTTTTGGGTACCTTTAATTTGGATTTTAATTTGTTTAAATGTATACGACCTGTATTGCGCCTTCTTGTGTGAGTTGCACTTAGTTTAATTTGAAAATATTTCAAAGCTTGGATGGGTATCCTTGGTTTGGATTTTATTTTGTTAAAAAAACTGAAATGCTTTTTACCTGAGCTGAGTATCTATCCGAAACAAATTCCCTATATTCACACGGCATGGGTAAGGTTACGTACACGCCATACTCCCCTGACTTCACTTGTGGTATACCCTGGGAATGTTGTACAACCTTGAAATGTATTATGACTTGTGTTGGGTACCCTGGTTTGAGTACCTGGTTAAAGATCATTTCTTTAACTAAATTCGTTCTTTTTGCACGTTTCTTGTATTGGGCAACTTTGGTTTTGATTTCATTTGGTAAAAAAAAATGAAAAATACAGACTTGTACTGGGTATCATTGGGCTGGATTTTACTTGGTTAAGGATTGAAAAAAGTAACAGCTTGTATTAGTATTCTTGGTTTGGATTTACTTGATTAAAAATTGGAAAATATGTGGAAAATGTATTAGATTTCCTTGGTTTGGATAGTACTTAGTTTTAAATTGAAAATACTGAGACTAGATTTAGTTAAATGTGTTTTGGATTGCATTTGGTTAAAATTATTACCTAAAATTGTACTCCTACTTGTTATGAAATTTCTCCCATTTGTACTTGGAGTTTTATTTGAAAGTGGCTATTGTTGAACCAGTTTATTAGAAGTTGTTTATGCAAATTTTGAAGTCTGATACTATGTCCTTTACAAATGTTTCTTGTTTTTACGGATAAATCCATCTGTTCGGCTTCTATTATGTGAAAAGATGAATTTGCATTAACGTTATTCTAGTCAAGTCTACTGTCCTATAAATGTGCCTGTGTATAGTGGTGGATGTAGAGCTTTGGCAGCTGGTGTGTGTGATTACGTGTTTATATAACTTTTACACCAATGCCATAAGGAGGGGTGGTGCAATGTTACTTTGCACCCATTAAATTGTAATTTTTTTTCTCAACTTGTCTATTTGGGTTTAATTTTTTATTGTGTCTTTCCTATAGTTGCTTCTGCCTCACATGTTATGGTTGTAAAAATCAGTCTGCAGCAATGGTTTGAGTATTGTACAAATGGAAAGAAGAAGAATTGTCCAGTTTGCAAACAGACTTGTACAGAGAAAAACACACATAGGCTTTTTTTTCAATCAGTTGGTGATCCAAATGATCCTAGTCTTTCCCAGCAACCACATGACTTTGAAGGGGGGACTTCCTGTGAATTACAAAATGAGGTCAAAAGGTTAGAGGGGAAAGTCTTAAAACTGGCTTCTACTCTGGAACAGCAACAAAAAGAGATCAAAGAAGTTAATGCTGAGGTAAATGGTTCATCCTTTTCCTGTTTTGGTTGCCTTGAATTTGCAGTATACAGAGTTTAGAGTTGCGTACTGGTTATGGTATTCACTGTACTTTACTTCTATTCATGAAATGGGAATGGATTTAGGTTGTTGTTAATCTGACTAAAAAAGGATTAGAATTGTAATATTTCATTTGTAGAAAGAGATGATTGTAGAAGTTTGCATATCTGTTGTCTAGTTGAGACATTTTTTTATTTTCGTTTTCATTACATGTTTGATAGTTTTTGATTCCACAAAAATACAAGTACATTCCCAGATATTTTACTCCACCAAGCTCAAAACTAGAAATTTGAGCTATTGAAGGGAATGATAGACTGTTTAATCTCTAAATATAGTATACATGTTCACAGCAAGAGAAAACAATTAGGCACCCAACGGTGTGACCTAGTGTTCGATGAAGTGGGTTGAGAACTAGGAATTTCGTGTTCAAATTGTTATAGAACCCAAAACATTAGGATAATGATTTGAAACAGTGATATTCTGCTCAAACCAAAAAAGTTTCTTGGGAGCAAATAGACCAGTTTCAGGTAATGTCCCGTGGTGATTGCTGATGCATATCTTGTACAGCCAAGTGTTCTGAGAGATATTTATGTCAGAATATCTGCAGCCTACACATTCATCCCTCCTAAGACTTCTCAAAACTTTCTTTCTCTCAATTAATCTTGTTAGTACTGGGAAATTTTCAGTTGTTCAGTTGCAAAGAGCAGTTGAAAGTAGAAGTGGCTCTAAAGAATGAAGCTAAAAAACAGAAGACAGCCAGTCAGCAGTTACTTCATGTAAAATCTCAGGTAGATGTTTTGACTCTTGATTTATTGCAAATAAATTTGTGCATTGCATGCTTGCACTGAATGCCTTCTAGTGGGAAAAAATGTACTCTTACAAGTTGTATGTGCTGGGAGAATTCGTATTGCAGGAGCTAGATCAATCAACCTTGGAATGCAGACGACTGCAAGAAAGAAGTATGGCCCTAGCTAAGGAGCTTGCAGCACTCAAGCTGTAAGTGAATTATATTAAGGGAACAAGCATTTATTTTATAATTTTGTAGTACTACAATTTGTTACGACTTCTCATATATGTTCTTGTCTTTAGAGTCTGTGATGTGAACTTGGGGGAAGAAGAAGTCCTGAAGCTTGCTTCATTGGGCAATGAGGCCAACAGTAAAGAGACAATGGACGTCTTGAAAAAGTCACTGGTCATCCGTAACAAGTAATATTTTATTTTTGGAGTTGCTTTTATTTATGAAACTGAATTACATGTTACACATCATTTGTTTTCTGCTTGAGCTCAGACAAGTAATAGTTGACAGGATACCAGAATATGCATGTTGGAATATGAAGGTCTACATGTTAATAAATAAGCTTCAACCTAGAAACTCTATCAAAAGCCCCGCTTCCCTTAGGACTCTTTACATCCAACGGAGTGGTAAAGTCTGAAAGATAGTTGGACTAGAACTTCTAGTCTGCAAAATTAGAGTTCTTGCGCATTATGTCATGCTTACATGGAAGTAGTGCTATTTCAGAAAAATTAGTGGCTTCTTTCTGCTCTATAGGTAATTATAGTTGTCAATTTTTTTTAGTAGAGATACTGACTAGTATTCTGAATTTTATTAATTTCTTCAACGACTATTGATAAGATAAATTTGGGCAGAGTAAGTTATATATTGTGAATTTGTCTGTGGACTTGTTAGGATATCCTTTAAAGTATTATGGCCGAGATTGATTTAATAGAGAAGTTTTGTGATTGAGATCTGAAAGTTTTCCGACCAGCTGATCCTTCCCCTAAAATGCTCATCTTTTTACATTGTTAAGTTATTTTCCAGTGTTTTGAGATGTACAGTTTGTGGTTTACTCTGGTCTGCTTCTATCTGGCACATCAGCATTCTTTATCTTCAAGCTGTAAGTTTGATGCAAGACTACTACTGTGGTGTGCTTCTGGCAGGAGTTACAAAGAATTGATGACCAAATGCAACACCCTTGGGAGGGGGGAGGCTCGTTCTCTTAGTAAGCTTGAGAAGGCTATAGAGAAGATAGATAAGCTCAAGGTAAGTGCTTGATGTCCTGGTCAATCCAATTTTGTTAATTTCACTTTGAGCTTTGAGGATGCTTCAATGTGCTAATATTAATAGGCAAGGGTCCAAGAGCTTGAGATGGCTATTGAAGCAAGAGACAATGAAAATTTGAGAACTTTGAGAGCTTCCAAGAACTTTGAAGTTGAATCTGGAAAAGGTGTTAGTAAAGAACTGAAAGCTGTCAAATGCTCATACGAGAATCAGAAAAAGGAACTTGCCGATACAGTAGTGCATTTGCATCAGGTCACTGGCTATGGTCATGATTCTCGTCGAGGGGAAAAACGGAAGGTTATGTGCAGTGATGTGAGTGAAAAAGATACAACAGATTGTATCATAGCTAGTTGTCTTGACCAAGATAGTCGGGAGAAAAACCCTTTCCAGGAAAATAAGGATGGTGGCATTTTGGAAACTTCCAGTTATATGCGTCAAGTATCAAATCAAAAACTGAATCCACTAGTTGACCATAAGAAGGCAGTCCACGAGAACATTTTATCAAGATTGAAGGTAAGTTCGGGGACTGCAGATGCAACTCAAGTAAAGGCATCAGATAACAAGGATGAACTCTCAGGCTTAAAGAATTGTGGCAAGAACAGTACAGTAAACATGTCACCTGTAACTATTCTTGATGACGATGATCTTCTCCCTCTAGATGACTTTACTCACCGTGAGCCCTCATTTCACATCAGAAAAGGAACTTCAGCTCCAACTTCACTTGCCGAAATAGGTTCTCTCTCTCTCTTGCTCTCACATCTTTGATGTTGGTGGGCTGGCAAATTCCTTAGTTGTTTAGATGGAGAGGATTTGCAATAATTATCTGTTTACAAATGATCGTAATTCACTTTACCCTTTGTTTGATTATATATATGAATTGGCCATTGCTTCTCTTTACCCTTTGCTTTGATTTTTCTTAAGGGAGGTCGTGAAATTCATTTCCTCCTTATGGAAAAGAAAATTACTCCATATGAAGGCTCTCTTGACGTTGTAAGTCTAAAATTTCAGGAGACCATTGCTTCTCCGGTGGATTATTAGGCCCTGATGGAACAAACAGGCACTTGGGAAAATGGTGTAAGAAGGTGCAGAACAAGGGATCTGCAGGGTTGCAAGGATCAGGTGCAAATTCAGGTGATTTGATTTCTGTGGGAGCTGATGGCAGAGGTGGTAGGATTAAAGTTCTCCGATCTATAAATCAGGCCTCTCTGGTGGGTATCTACTCATCTTTTGACTTACAAATGTATATGTGCAGTTATTGTTGCTACTTTCCTGTCATATTCAAAATTAAGTAGCTTTCTCATTAAGGTCTCTGCTGAATCCACTGTAGATCCTTCCCATATTTTACTGTGATCAGCATCAGCAGTCTGCACTCTCAGATGCCTGGTTTCTTATCTTCATCATTCACTACTCCTCTAGTAGGATGTGAAATGATCTCTTTCTTACCTTGGAGTGATTTTCAAGAAAAACAAGAAAGCTTTGTTATTTTATTGATTTCTTTTTCTTTTATTTCTTATTTTTTGAGATCCTAATAAGAGGCATTTATCAATTTTCCTTTTTTATGAAGTCTTGATCTATGTTACTTTTTAATTCGTTTTATCAATGACAAGAAAATGAACCTTGGGCCTAAGTTAACCACAAAACTAGTTCATGACGTGAAGATTGCCAAGATCATATAAGGAGACAACTACTCATTCTATCAACCATACTGGCAAGTGGCAACACCTCTCTTGCACAGTCAGGGATGGATATTTGGAGCGTTGACAACATAATATAGGGGCCTAACATTGTGTAAATCAAGAATATGGGAGAATCTAACTTATTGTGCCTATAACCGCCCCAAAACCTAGCTTATGAGGTGATTATTGCTCAAGACCTTGTAAGGAGACAATAACCTATTCACTCAACCAATGTGGGACATTTAACATTTACCATCCCAAAGACACAATCCTCTCTTATTGTTTCTTTCTTGAAGTAATGATTAAATTTGGAGTAATACAGTTTCAACTTCCTAGTCTTTTGGTTCAGTGAAGTGGGTTGAGAACTATGAGGTCTCATGTTCAAATCTCAGCAGAGTCAAAACACTAGGCAGACAATGTTAGTTGCTGGTGGGAGGTGGCAGGTATCGTATGAAATTAGTTGAGGTGTGCATTAGCTAACCCGAACACCAGAGTTGTAAAAAAAAAAGACTTCCTAATTTTTTGGTTTATCCAAATTTCATCTCTAAATTGGTTGATCTTACTTCTCCGAATCAGAGAAGAAAGTTAGACTTGTATTAGTAATTCCTATTGATAGGCAGAACGTGTAGTAGAGTACTCTAATTAGTTTGGGATCAGTTATTAAATATTGACATAGTTTTTGATTAGTTATATTACTGATCTAAGAAGGTGGCGTGGCTATATAATGGAACCATTACCTCATGTAGAAGAGAAGCATAAAAAGTTGTATTTTTACTCTCAATATTGGTTTATAAATCTTCTTCATGGTATCAGAGCTTTGGTTCTAACCTAAGTTATTCCTAAACCCTATTCCATGTTCTTTAAGCCAGTTGATGCAAACCCTGATGATTGGTGATATTGTTGTGAAGGAACTGCCATCTAAGGTTTTGGTAAACGAAAAGGACGATGAAGAAAACGTCAATCCTAAGTTTATAGAATGGGAAGAAAAAGATGTCATGGTGAGAAGTTGGCTAGCTGGAAAGAGTCAATGTTACTTATTATTGGTTGCACTTCAACCAAACAGATTTGGGGGAGTCTTGAGGATAATTTACCTACAAGATATCAAAGATAAGGAATTTCAGTTGAAGCAAGAGTATCAAAATGAGATTAAAATATGGAGATGAACACATAAAAGAATTCAAAGTAATTTGTGATAGTCTCCCCGCTATACACAAATTGTTAGACGGAGATAGCAAGGTTAAAATTTTGATAAAGGTCTTGGAAACAAATACAAAACCTTGAGGATGTTATGCTAAGCAAGGCCCATATCCAACCTTCACTCAGTTTGGTAATGCACTTAAGAGGGTTCGATATGAGAGAAGGATGATATTGATCAAGCCATGACTTTTCAAATCCAGAAAACAAAAGGTTTGTTTACTTGTACTCTGGAACAAGCTTGGAGTTGTATTGTTGCCAACGTCCAACTTTGGGGGATGATAGACAGAACGTGTAGTAGAGCCTAATTAAATATTTACATAACTTAAAATTAGTAATATTACTAAGATAGGGATTGTAGAGAGAAGGCATGACTATATAATGAAGCCATTGCCTCACGTACAGAGTAAGAAGAGAAACTCAAAGAGTTGTACATTTACGTTCAACATTGTTTTATAATCTTCACTTATCTGTTAATAAGCTCGTTTCTGGTAGACACCTTCAAACAGTATAGGGCTTTTTGTGTTCCCCTTGGTATTCAAAGCCATGCTGTTCAACATCATTACCTCTTTGTTCATGAGCAAAACCTTTCTTATTAACCTTCATGTGGTAAAGCTTTATCTCCATCTCAGCGGAAGTGGTAAGAGTTCAGAATGCAAGAAGAGAATGGTGGACAATTTAGTTGTCATCTCGTCACCTATTATGATTTTCTTAAACTATTTTGAGCTCAACTACAGAGGAATGACAATAAACGAGCCTAATTATCGTAGTATCTAAGATAGCATAAGTTCTCAACTTCTAACCAATAATCATCTTTGCACTTTTATTGGAAAGTACTGTGGTTGCATTTAGAACTAGATCATTTGCTTCTTGGTCATTTGCATTGTTCCCTTTTGTTTATCCATGCTGTTTAGAGCATCTTAAACAACTAATAGTATATATTTCCTATTTGACACTGTTATAGAAAGAGGTTAATGTTTGAATGTTGAGGTTTATATGTTGCTCTTTACTTCCTGATCAGGACAAGGAGAGTACAGTATCAATAAAGAGATGCAAGTCCGGCACGAAAACAGGTAGTTCACAGTCTCAAGGATGCTTGCAAATAGAACATTTCTTCAGAAGGGCTGGTCAATAGCACATGTAGAACTCTGCATATTCATTTATAGGATAAAAATGATCAGCAGCCATTCAGTTTTCAGTTTTTAGATTTGCTGTGTTAGCTAGATCTGTTTTTACAATTTTTGACTGAAAAATACAGAAACAAAGAGATCAATGTGTTGTGCTAAATTAAGTACATATCTTGTAGTTTACATCAATATTCATTCAGGCATAATTCCATATCTTGCTGAAGTAGGTACTTGTCAATTTTGTACTTAATGATTTGTTGAGGTTGCTTGGACAAGTTAAACTGCAGATACAGAATAGACAACAGCAGATAAAGCAGATATACGGTGTTCAAAATTGAATCATAATCGATAATCCAAATCGAGAAGTGTTCTTGAATTATTGGATTAATGGTATAGAATTTTATAAAGAACAAGTTATCGATTTGAAAATTGATTCTCTAGTTTTTATACTTGATAACTCGTTAATTCCTATGAATTTACAATATTATTCTCATTTATTTGAAATAGAAATAAACATTGAACATTTATGATTGAGGGCATCCATTTAATTGTTTTGAATTAGTAATCTCAGTATTTCATACTATCCTTTTTGCTTTCTAGAGTAAGAAAAGTTAATATCATCTTGCAACTCTATTGTTAGTTAATGGTATATTCACGTGTGTTTTCGAACCGAATTGATAGATATCTTATTGTTTCAGTAACATTTTAGCACAAATAAAAATTGATAACCGATAAACCAAATCATTAAGTAGCAAAAACCAAACCGACCACCAGATAAACACCCAAGACAGATACCAAACTGGGCCAGAAAGTTGTTTTTTCAAGTTTGGTCTTTTTAAGTTTTCAAGTTTTAACTTCCTTGTAATATATTCTTTCTCATTCTCATCTTTACTTTCTTTAATTTCTTCTTGTGATTGTGACAATTCGAGAGCACAATACAGTCCCCAACTGCCCACTTATTTTTTAAAAACTTTTTTTTTTTCGGCCGGTGTTTGATATCCACCGTTCAACTATTCCGAATTTGCTACGTAGGCCCCATTCGGGAGCAAGCTCCCTAATTTTTTTTTCAATACCCAAGACTCGTACTCAAACCTTTGATTAAGGCATCACGTTCTTTAGTGATACCTATCCAAATTTCTTTCATTCATTTGAGTTTCAAATTTCTCTTGGTCTAAACTAGACCTACAAATTCAGTATTGTGGTTTGGAAGCAATTCTTTTCCTTTTTCATACATTCGAGCTAATCCACGTTTTTTTAATTTAAAAAAACTATACCTGTGTATTATTAATACAGTTCAATTATTTGCCAATTTGACGACAAAAAGCTAAATTATAGGAGTAATAAATATTTGAAGGATCAAATAAACTCTTAACTAACAGAGAATTTTAAAATCATGTCATGTTATACTCCCTCCGTTCACTTTTACTTGTCACTTAATTCTAAAATAAATTTTCATTTTTAGTTGTCACTTTTGACATATCAAGAAAAGACAATAAGCTTTTTCCATGTTTTACCCTCAGCATTAAATACTTATTTTTCAAATGATTTTTCAAGACATCATTTAATAGGGGATAGTTTGATAAAATACCTATATCAATATATAATTATTTTCTATGGTGTAACAAGTCAAAGTGTGACAAATAAAAGTGAACGGAGTATTTCCTAGTTACACTAACGTGAGAGACTTAAATGTTATGATCAGTCAATTTCATGATTTACTTTAATGTTGTAACACTATTAATTCCGTGATTAATTAGTCCACAGCGAGAAGGATCTTGATTCTTTTAGAATATACTTAATTTAATAAGGATAAATAATTGTTGATATATCGACTTTAATTTTAATAAAATCCAGTAAGAAATTTCTAGGAAAACTCTATTAATTTTCACGTACGTATATAATGCATGTGGAAAAATACCAAGAAACTTCCAAGCGTAGAAAAAACATAATAAATTCGATTTTGGAAAAATTGAATAGTAATGACCAAATAAAAAGAAGTAAAGAAAGAAATAAATTATACTTGATGAAGCAAATCTTAGTCATCATTTGGGAAATTCATTTTGAAGTTTGATCAAATCAAGCTTGAGAATATTGACAGCTAAAAATTCATAGTTCAAACTTCAGATATATATAATTGAAGTGTGATCTTGACAAACTTCTTGCGCGATTATTGGAAGAAGTTATAATTTTGCTTTTACAATTAATATGCCAAACTGTAGTGGTGAATTTTTGTAACTTTAAACTTGTATACTTGAAATTGTTTCCAAAATCTAACTAATCTACACAAAATTATTAACTTCGCCTCTATAAACCGTGACACTATGTTTTAGAAAAATAATAATAATGGTACATTAATTAATTTGATGGGAAGTAACTAATGCATTTGTGCAAATGTGCAGTGGCGGATTCAGAAATTTCACGAAGGATATCCAAGTGCTAAAGTGAACCTGCTCTTCTTAAAAAGTGATTTTTTTTTTGCTACTAGTGAGATTCAAACACACGAATCCAAAATATATTATTTAGCCACTTTGTTTATCATTTTACTTGTATATATGGTGTAATTTTTCGACGAAGAATATCCAATAATTGCACACAGGTGTGAGCTCCCAGTGGAGGGGTAAAAAAAAAGCATTGGTGGCAAGAAAAGAATTTGATTTATTGGAAATCAACCTGACAGGTGGATTAGTCCAATTAAATTCTTGGTTGACTTGTAAATACGTGCATGAGTCAACAAGCCTAGCCAGCTTTGACTTCATTTACATTTATTTATTTGGTAAAATTAAGACTTTAAGTTGAACGATGATGGCCATGGGTAGAAGCTAACAACATGGATTTTGCTTTGAAACTAAGATAATTTATACTTTAAAAATATTTACTTTTTGACTTTTGTTGTGTTTGGTATGATGGGAAATATTTTCTTTCAAGATGTTTTTTAGAAAAATAAGTGGATTATTTACGAAAATTTTTAATAGTTCAATTGATTAACTATCTGACATTTTATGTACCTTATTGGTGAAGGTTTTTCATATCCCATTGAAAAAAGGGTGAAATTTTGAACATATTTTCTAGTGTATAGTATGCAGATGAAACATATTATCCTAAAAATGTTTGTGTATATATATATATATATATGATCTAGACAAATATTATGGAAAGTACGGGTGAAATAGTGAGGGCTATGGGAGTAGAAGTGAATATAAGGTGTGTTGAAGGGTGGGACTTGAGAGCACATGCAATACCACTAGCGAAATTTATTTTTGATATTGCGATTATTTTTCTAATAAAAATATTATTCAATTTTTTTGACTAACTGAACATCAGGAAAAAAAAATGAAAAACATTATTTGCGCGTAAGAAACACACCTGCTTTAATTTGTCCTTTTGAAATTCTTTTTCTTAGATTCGATTGATACTGCAAGGTAACTTTACTTGTTTAGGCCGTTCAATACGACACTATAATTAATACTTTAATACTCCGTATATTATTTAAAAGTCAAAAAGTTTATGTTGTGCTCTGTAATCATTTTGTTTAATTTTTAAATCTATAAAGTTCATCAACAAAGTAATTATTCATAATCACACTGATATTTTTGATGAGTTGACTTTACACACGTCAAGAAGGAGTTGTATACTATACTTTTATTTCCTCTGGGCAAAAAGAATACGTTACAATGGTCATGGCACCTATTTTTAGTGTGATAAAAAGATATTGGCAAAATCAGAAATTTCAATAAAAAAGTCCAAAATTTAATATATACGTGTGAAAAATTATTTTTGATCTATATATTTTGTATAATTTTCTATATACATAATTTAATTTTTCGACGAAAGGTGTTCAACTAGCCGCCCTGAGCCATATGTAGCTACGCCTCTGGATTAAGACGTTATAGTTCAAGAGTTTAAATAATATTTATTGATTGGTAACTAATTCTACATTTTTCTATTGAAACAAATAATTCACCATTCGTGAAGTGTTATATACACCTTATTATTATTGTTATTGTAATATATTATTATATAGTCTAACCAAATTATTCTTATTTTATTTGCTTAAGACAACTGAACTAACAAAAAGATAAAGATGGAACTAGTAAGCACGTTATGTTGATGTTTCAGGTTGGGCAGCCAAATTTCTGCGGCACACGTTAACGTTTCTTAAGTTAAAAAATTATACTAATTAATTAAATTGGTAAACTTAAGCATTTTTTCAACGTTAGAGAAATATATAGTATTAATTATCACGTTCTTATCGTCTTTAACAAAAGAGAGTTATTATAATGACGTACCTAATTAATCTATGATCAATTAGGTTACGATAGACACATAACAAAGGTATGATTTAGATGTGTGCCATTCTAGACACATAACAATTTGCATATTAATTTAATTAATTTATAAGGTCATTAACAAATTAAATACTTTAATAAATGACCAAACTTGAAATTCTATCTTATACTTAGTTCATATATAAAGTAAACGTGAAATATGTGTCAATATCTGAATTAAATCACAACCTCTCTCATGTGTGTAACTTGTAAGTGTGTTTCTTAATTATATATTCTTCCTTCTACCTCTTTAATGTGTGAAAGGAGGAAAATAAGAGAATATTATTTTTCTCATGTTATCATCATTTATAAGTATAAAAATTAGTAATATCGTAGGAATTATAATGTAGAGATTATCTTTTATCTGACTCCCTTTCTCAAGGTCAACTTAGAGGCTATATAAATTTATTTGAATAATTTAATTTAATATATATAGAGGCACATGCAGGATTAATTTAATGTATTTTCAATTTTAGAATGGCGATTTCAAGTTATTAACTAGATTCTAAATTTAATATTTGCACATATTTAATGAATTTCTCAATTGTACAATATTGTTTAAGCAAAATTTATTGGGGTCATCCGAACTCGTATTTGGTACATATATAATTATTTGCACTTGTTGCTATTGAAAAAAAGCTTTCTATCCCACAAAGGTAGAAGTAAGATCTGCGTACATCTTACATTCCCATGACCCTATCTGTGAGATTACATTGTGTAGGGATGTACATGACAGAGTTGGATCGGGTTTTTGAAATATCAAACCAAATCATTGTTGTTGAATTTTAAAATCTATAAACTAAATCAAAGATATAGCATTGAATGAGTATAAACACAACCGGGAAATATAGAAAAATAATGTTCAAAGTCCTCGTATGAAAGACCTATTAAATTTCTCAAAGTTAGACTAATAGTATGAACATAGTTGGAATTTAATCAGAGCTAGGCTGGAATCACCAAGCCAAATAAGCCATGCTAGTCAAAAAGCATGCAATTAATATTATTGCTTAAGCTTCACGTAAGTAATTACTTGCATTGACTTTTGTTATATTCAAATAGAAGTTAAAATTCTATCCATTAATTCTAAAAATAGTACCAAAAATTCTAAAACATTTGCAGAAAGTAAAGAAGAAGAATAATGAACACAATTTTTAAGATTTGTGGATAAAACATATCTTTGTTAATGAGCTAGTTGAGGTTTTCAAAGTCGTTTTGTACCAACTACTTGACTATATTATACTTAAATAAATATTTGTCAGTTTGGACGCAATCTTAATTATACCTTGTCAGACCAATGTAGATTTTTTAGAAATATTTAGTTTCAGATAAGATTTTACAAGATGTATTCAATTTTAGTTAAAATTTTTGGAGGCTACTTTACACTAAACTAAGATTTAGGGTAATATATTTCCTTGAAGAGGCATCTAAAAAATTTCTAAATTAATGGAATATTCACAAAGACCACATCAAGACGTGACCATCAAACTCTTCTTGACAACCAAATACTTCAAAAAAAAAAATATCCACAAAATCTCTTGACATCAAATAAATCCCAAGGAGGTAAAAATCATCATATCTTTGAGAAATATGCTACTAACCGCACTCAAATTATAAATTTAAAAGAGAAAATCAAGGGAATAAATAGATTTATACCCATATTTGTTTTACCAATAAAGTTATGTTTCTTATTTTTTATTTGTGATTGCAATTTATACCCATATGAGTTGTGGTGCAGTGGTGGACTGCTTCCACCTTAACCAGAGGTCTTGTGTTTGAGCACTGGATATGAAGAAAATCTTGTTGGGAGCACCATACTCAGAATTGGCCCTGAAATACGTGATCTGAATTTAGTCGGTACTTCAATGCGTATCTACAACACGGGGTGGGAAAAAATAATAATTATACCTTGTGAGATCATTCCGAATCTCAACTACCTTTTTCTTTATTAACATTAACTAGTTAAATAAGCTAATTCCGGCGTAGAGCTTAATTATCTTTTCAAAAGTATATGTTGCAAAATGTTTTTTTAAATCTATAAATTGTTGCTTTAGCTGGAGTTTGATATCATGCATTATTTTAATCATTTTTCAACTATCATTATTGCTAATTGCTAATTTAATAGAAAAATGGTCAACTACAGAAAACATTACCTCAGTGTAGAAAATAATTTGTCTGAGATGGAGTTCCTTTAATGAGATTTAATCCAAAGGAAATGCTTGATTAGCAATGTAATTTTATCCTCTTATTTTTTATTTATTTATGTCAATGTAGCTAATTACTTGGTTTACACGGTTGCCTACTTAATCATAGTCTGGCTTCCAATTATATTATAGAGACACACTTCATTCATTTAAATTTGTTTGTATATATATTTTTAAAATTTATTTCTAAAAAATATATTTTTCCCTTTTTAACAACTTATTAAAATTTTGGGTTACTTCTTTCTATTTGCTTTGTCTTGATTGTGTTGTGCATGTATTAGTTGACTCATGATATATTGATTACTCAACAATTACATTAATACTTTAAATTCCATTACACCTTCAACATAGATAATTAACCAAAAATCTTTATATTTCCACTTAATATAAGGATTTTAGTTGGGAAATATAAATGATTGTTATTAGGCCGATAATTAAGTACCATGTTCGTGTTGCATGCATTACTCGTATTTTTTATCAAAAATCAGTTTTTTCATATAAGGAAGAGAGACCGTGATCCAAAAATGGCCCCATTCCACGGTAATTATTTAGGTAGGTGCATTCAATTATTCATATTAAAAGAATTATTTTCGAAATGATTTTATGATCATTTATAATTTGATTTTTTTTAAAAATGAAAATTTCAATTTTTTATATGTAAAAATTAAAATCTCTTATAAAAGTTACATGAAACTATAAACAAAATTTATAAAAGACTATAAAATCAAATTTCCCCAAATTCTTGGATTTATATGTTAGTTTAATGTAAAGATATAATATATAAACGTGCTTTTTAATTTGGACTCAATTGACATCTATGTCTTTCAACTATAGGTGTGCACAAAAAGGCACTAAAACTTGCATAAAGTTGACAAAAAGACATGTGTGTCCTAAGTGATATAATACATATTAAACGCCATATAAGACGTCATATGTGTATACTTGTTCAACTTCATATAAGTTTAAGTGTCTATTTCATGTGCATATTCAAAGTTTAAGAACATAGATATCAGCTGAGATCAAATTAAATACTACATATTTATATGTGTTACTTGAGGGGTGGG
>NW_006238936.1:2617441-2645799 GCF_000226075.1 Solanum tuberosum | reverse complement strand
TGGGGGTGGGGGTGGGGTGGGGGGTTCCTACTTTTGGTCACCGTCCCATGCACATGAATCTTGAATTTTCTGATTAATCCTGAGGAATTGGAAGTACATGTACACGTTATCCAAGACAAAAATACACAAACACACTAGTGATTGGTCAGTCGAGTCCTAATTTCCAAACACGTTTTTTTGGTTACCTCCCAAAAAATAGGAATAAGCTATCCCCATATTAAGTAATAATAATGTAATGAAGAAACAACTCGTTTCTTGATCTTACAAGTAATGTCTTCATTTTGGATATCCCTTTATTCAATTATTTGGATTTATAGTATGTTTGACCAAATTTATAAGTTGTTTTAATTTTTTTTTTAAATGTTTAGTTTCAAGATTTTATTGAGTTGTTTAATCAAGGTTTTAGAAGAAAAAAAAAGACATTTTAAAGTATTAGTTGAAGTTGAAATTAAAAAAATTCAAAAGTATTTTTGATACCTTGATCAAACACAAATTATTACTTTAATATAAACAAAAATATATTTTATAATTTTGACAAAAGGTCTTTTAGTCACGTCCTTGTAGGATTACAATTTTTAATTCCATATACAAGGCATATTAGGGTAGAAGGTTAGTAGGGGTAAAGTGTTATCTTCTCTTGCGAAGGTTTTTGTTTGTTAGTACATGTCATAGTACTAGTCGTACCGACCTTGTAGTTTTTGTCATATGTTGTTTTTTGTATTTCGATTATCACACTAATATTTATTTCTTGTTGACTTTACATTGGTTTTCTTATTCACTTCTATGCGTTCTCCGTTGTTTTCTTCTTCTTTTCTTAGGTTTGATGCACTTCATGTGCCAAGGGTTTGCAATCTGCATACACTCTATTATTTCCAAACCCCACTTAGTCAGATTTCACTAGATATGTTATTGTAATCGAACAACTTTACTTTATTCTTTTACGTAAAATTGGATAAATAAATCTAGGCTTTAATTTTTCCTCTATTATGGGAGAAGATTGTACACTTTGGTACAATGCCATGCAATAAACGAGTATGTACTAGTGCATGAATCACTCTGTTCAGAAGTTCAAAACAAGAATGAAGAAAAAGAACTCTGTACCTTAGGCTATTAGTGGTATATATATATATTTAGACTTTCGATCCTCATTGCTTGTCTATGGCTAAAGCGTTAAAGAATTATTCACAATATCTAACACATTTAATGACTATTCAACTACTAGTGACGACGATCTTTTAAAATAAAAGGGAAAATGGTTTGAAAAATATTTTAACTTTGGCCGAAATTGCTGTTACGATACCAAATTTTATGGAGGACCTTTTACCCTTGCACTATTTAATAGTGTATTTTAAAGGTATATATGTAGCCCACGTGGACACATTACTATTTAAAATGATGCAATATTTATGATGTCCACGTAATATACCTTTAAAAATACACTATTTAAATAGTACAGGGGTACAAGGTCCTTTCCAAAAGTTTGGTATCGTAACAACAATTTCGACCAAAGTTGAAGTATTTTTCATTCCCAAAATAAAAATGAAAACTTAAAATTTTGATTAACTTCCTAACGATATTAAGGGATACAGATTTGATTTACGCTAGAAAAGGAAATGATATTACTCAATAATAAATTTGATTTAGAGTATAGCTAGGACTATAATTGTTTTTCATTATCTTTTCCTAAATTTTAATTTAAAAATCATGTTATTATCCTTTAATTTACCTGATGGTGTAAAATAATTTATACACTGATGATGCACAAAATTTAAACTCAATATATATATATATACACACACTTAAGGCTGAGGGCTTAATAGAATCGATGACCTGAAATCATATTTCTATTGTTTCGCGATAGAAATTAGTTATGTCTTCAAATTAGCGATGAATTCCGTGGCAATTTTTTCTATAACTTTTTTCACTTAGCGGGTGTTTGGATTGACTTAAACGTTTGTCAAATCTACTTTAAAGTCAGTTTTTGACTTCTGAAAGTGTTTGACAAATATAAAAATAACTTAAAATAAGTCAAAAATGACTTAAAATAAAGTTAGGAAGTGTTTGGCAAGTTCAAAAATAACTTAAAATAAGTTAAAAACCAAAAGTAGGTCTCCACGACTTTTATTTTTTTACTTAAAAGTCATTTAAGTTTGACTTAACGCTACTCCCTCTGTTTAAAAAAATGACCCACTTTCCTTTTTAGTCTGTTTAAAAAAGAATGACTTTTTTTTTTTTTTTGGCAACATTTTAATTTCAGCTTTCCACGTGGCATGTTAAGGCCACATGATTAAAGGGCAATTTTGTACATTTGATATAACTTTAATTTAGGACTACAAGATTCAAAAAACTTCTTTATTTTCTTAAACTCCGTATCAAGTCAAACTAGGTCATTCTTTTTTAAACGGAGGGCATACTTTTTTTTAAATCAATCCAAATGGGCTCTTATAATGTCGAATGTAAAAGAAATTAATTAACACATTATTTGGAAATGTTAATTATTAAGAGATCCATGATATGTACAAAATAAAAATAACCTACCACCCACAGTAAATATTTAAGTTAACCAAAGTCAAAAAGTTAGTATATTGAATTTTACTAGTCTTGTAACCAATACAATTAGCTTCGAAAAGTCATTGATATATTTTCTATGTGCTGCTTGTTGGGAAACTTCCTGCAAACACAAAGAATGAATGAATTCTCCCACATTTTTATTTTGTAGCTTTAATTCCCTATTTGATACCAAAATATTCTGAGGAAGGAATACAAGCCTAACCAAGACTAGGCCAATTAAGCAGCCCATGATAAGCCTCCATTCAAATGAAAAATCAAAGCACTATATTATTATAGGATACTTGTGAATATATATTGTTCGGTCAAATAGTTTATTAGTATATATGTTATATATAAGTATGTATATTAAGGGCTTGTTTCATCATGTGAGATGAAATAATGATATGAGATGACGAAGTTAGAGTTTTGCTTGAACATGCAATTTAGATTTTTAAGTTGTACTTTTTGTTTATAAACATAAAACTCTATCAAAACAGACTCAATTCTTTATACAATCTTACCAAATAAACAAAAGTTCATAATTACACTATCACAAGACAAATATTCTAAAAAAAATAATTACAACATATTTAATATAATCCTTCCACAGTACAAACAATCTTCTCATGTTGGTAATAATAAATAAAGTAGGGGTTGGTTTTGAAGTAGTAATAAATTTGATTGGTGAGAGTAATGGTTATATCCGATATAAATGATTTAAAGGTTGGTATGAGTAATAATATCAACTAAAATTTTTGTTTACATGTAAAATAAATGGTTAATACATAGAAAATCGTATAATTGAAAATTTCAATCATGAGATGAAATCATACATCCAAACATCTATTTAATATAAAATATACACTATCTATGCAGTATGAACTTTATACATATTTTATAAACTAGATGATTGAATGGTCCGCCAGAAAAAATGCAACACGATAGAAAAGTTCGCTCCACCGCGTAAGATCCTCAAATCAAAATCAACTATGACTATCTCCGCCGCGTAAGATCCTCAAATCAAAATCAACCACGATTACCATCCGCGGTCCATTCTCTTTCTCTTCGTTACCCAGTTCAGGGCAGTAATTATCCCTATTATTTATATATACTACTTGAAAAAGATATAAAGAAAAAATAATTAAATTACCAGTAGTACCATTGTATTCTCAACTTTTTTCTTTCTCACGTGTAGCTTCTAGCTTGAACATGAAATTTCATTTTTAACTTGTCAGACGCAAGCAATTACGACTAAATTAGTCAAATACCCAACATTAAAAAGAATTGGGAAAAAAATAGTAAGAATCGTAGATCTACTTTTTTCTTTTAATGGGTACTTTTATTTTTCAAGATTTTGAACATTAAAATAGACTTTTCTATTTTTATTTTTGTGATGTAATTCTTCTATACGTTAGTTGACATATTCTCATTAAACACTTCAGTCTTTCTCCCTATATATATCCCTCACTCATGCCTTAATTCTCTTACCATAACACAACTACAAGAAACACATAATACTTTTAATACAATTAGTTATTTATTAAAAGTATTTGAAGTTAAGCACTTGTGAGTTGTGTGCATTTTGTTAATTTTCATCTTCTTAATTCTCTTCACTTTTAAACTCATTTAGAAACAAAAAAAATGGGATTTGAGATTGCAAAGACCAACTCAATCTTGTCAAAGCTGGCTACTAGTGAAGAACATGGCGAAAACTCGCCATATTTTGATGGGTGGAAAGCATACGATAGCGATCCTTTCCACCCTCTAAAGAACCCAAATGGAGTTATCCAAATGGGACTTGCTGAAAATCAGGTACTTTAATATATTTGCTTTTCTCTTTGTATTAAAAAAAATAAAATAGATTTTCATAGTTTGACCGAACAGACTATTAATAATTTTCTCTGAAACATCGTTTGCAGCTTTGTTTAGACTTGATAGAGGATTGGATTAAGAGAAACCCAAAAGCTTCAATTTGTTCCAATGAAGGAATCAAATCATTCAAGGCCATTGCCAACTTTCAAGATTATCATGGCTTGCCTGAATTCAGAAGAGTACGTATCGTACTATAGTCAGTTAAATTACACTGATAGTATAAAAATTCGTAAGTATATATAGCTAACGATTTTATATTTGCAGGCGATTGCGAAATTTATGGAGAAAACAAGAGGAGGAAGAGTTAGATTTGATCCAGAAAGAGTTGTTATGGCTGGTGGTGCCACTGGAGCTAATGAGACAATTATATTTTGTTTGGCTGATCCAGGCGATGCATTTTTAGTACCTTCACCATATTACCCAGCGTACGTATTTTTCATTTTATATAATTAAAAAAAACCATCAAATCATTTTGTATTTGTTTATTAGATAAATTGACTTATTTTTAAAATTATTATAAATTTATTTAATTATCCAAAAATATTCATTAAGTGGCTGAATAATATAAATAATTTAGTATACTCACGATGTATATAACTTAATCTACTCAGTTCCTTTGGGGAATTTGTCTTTTTATGTTGGTCGGTTTAACTTTGGGCCATCAGAAGAACATTCTGGTGAATTAATTAATTGATTATTATTATTATTATTAATAATAATAATAATAATAATAATAATAGATGTGTTTGTCATTCTTTTTTAAGACAATGAGAGTTTAATTAGTCTTAATTACGGGATTATCACGCAAGCTCTTTCTTGAATTTTATTATTCTTATATTAAAAGTGATTCATAATATCTTTCTTTAGTGGAATCCAGCTTGTTCGTGAAGCTTTGTATTCACACTTATAAAACAAAAATAAATTCTGGTGGTAATTGATTAAAGAGAGAAATATAAATACTGATAAAAACAATAGTCAAATAGACGAATAAGGAAAAAAATTAAAATACACAAAATACTAAAAAAAGAACTAAGATACAGTGGTCAATTATTGAGAACTTTTTAGAAGAATTGATCCCCACTTTAATTTCTTGCTTGACCCGTGAGTCGTGACTATTGCTTATCGAGGTAAAATGAAATTTCAAACATTAGCAATGACTTGTTAGAGAGTAATTAACACAAGTCAAGATTGTTACTCTTTCTCGTTATCTCATTAGAATTGGTAAAATAATGTCTGACATACCTTTTTTACTTTTATTTATTTTTAGTAAAACGCACTTTATACCGTACTACACTGAAATAAATTAGCTTGGAAAAAAAATTCCCACGTGGGGATGCATGTTACACTAGTCAATTATTGCATATATGTAGTATATATTATTTCTAAGTCCTAACTAACAATATTTTGGCAATTGACTAATGCAGATTTAACAGAGATCTAAGATGGAGAACTGGAGTACAACTTCTTCCAATTCACTGTGAGAGCTCCAACAATTTCAAAATTACTTCAAAAGCAGTAAAAGAAGCATATGAAAATGCACAAAAATCAAACATCAAAGTAAGAGGTTTGATTTTGACCAATCCATCAAATCCATTGGGTACCACTTTGGACAAAGACACACTGAAAAGTCTCTTGAGTTTCACCAACCAACACAACATCCACCTTGTTTGCGACGAAATCTACGCAGCCACGGTCTTTGACACGCCTCAATTCGTCAGCATAGCTGAAATCCTCGATGAAAAGGAAATGACTTATTGCAACAAAGATTTAGTTCACATCGTCTATAGTCTTTCAAAAGACATGGGGTTACCAGGATTTAGAATCGGAATCGTATATTCTTTTAACGATGACGTCGTTAATTGCGCTAGAAAAATGTCGAGTTTCGGTTTAGTGTCAACTCAAACGCAATATTTTTTAGCCGCTATGCTATCGGACGAAAAATTCGTCGATAATTTTCTGACAGAAAGTGCGATAAGGTTAGCTAAAAGACACAAACATTTTACCAATGGACTCGAAGAAGTGGGAATTAAATGCTTGAAAAATAATGCGGGGCTTTTTTGTTGGATGGATTTGCGTCCGCTTTTAAGGGAATCGACTTTCGATAGTGAAATGTCGTTATGGAGAGTTATTATAAACGACGTAAAGCTCAACGTCTCGCCTGGATCATCATTTGAATGTCAAGAGCCAGGGTGGTTCCGAGTTTGTTTTGCGAATATGGATGATGGAACGGTGGATATCGCGCTCGCGAGGATTCGGAGGTTTGTACGTGTTGAGAAAAGTGGAGATGAATCGAGCGCGATGGAAAAGAAGCAACAATGGAAGAAGAATAATTTAAGACTTAGTTTTTCGAAAAGAATGTATGATGAAAGTGTTTTGTCACCACTTTCCTCTCCTATTCCTGCCTCACCACTAGTTCGTTAGGACTTAATTAAAAGGGAAGAATTTAATTTATGTTTTTTTATATTTGAAAAAAATTTGTAAGAATAAGATTATAGAAGGAAATCTAGGAGGAGTATTTTCAGAAATAGTTGTTAGCGTATGTATTGACAACTGATCTATGTACTTTGACATCATAATTTGTCTATCTAATTAATGAAATGTAAAAGTAAAGTTATGTTATGAGTTATGACTCTTATAGATTCCTTTAATTTCTTGGACTTTTATGAGTTATTATTACGGTATTAAATTTCATGTATTATATTCCCCATATATATGATACTTCTGTATATTTTATTGGGAAAATGAAATACAGTACTTGTTTGTGGGAAATATTGATTCCAAGTGGTCAAGTAGAAATGGATAGTTACATTACATGATTTCATAGATCTTTGTATGTATTATATGACTCGAGGGTCTATCAGGAACAACCTGTCTACCTTTAAAAGTAGAGGCAAGGCTTTGTACACTTATGGAATTATACATGATATATATATAACATGGATACTACAATATATCCTCAAATTGGATGTATGTGTATTGAAAAAATAGTGTGGTGTGCAAGTATTCCTCATTGATTAGAAAAAAAAAAGTCCTCTTCAATTATTATATTAACACTAAAGAAAACGGGAAAGTCTCCTTTACATTATTGTATACTTGTATTTATATGTCATGGTTTTAATTAGGAGTTTTGCTTTTCTCTACGTAATTTCTATTTCAACTGCAAATAATTAAACTATAATGAGTTATTCCGTAGGTTTCTGTTTTGGAAGAAATTATCATTTGGAAATGAGCACACGATAATAATGTCATGTAATCAATTGCAGCCCAATGTCATGACCTGCCAGACTCTAAGTCCGTGACACCAAACACAAAACATTAATTAGAAATTCACAATCTACATGCTTGCCTAATTAATCCACATCTTGATAATTGATATGTAGTACTTATCAAACTTTGTTGTTTACGATTTCGAATAATTAACTTGACATATGGATGGAAATTGCAAAACTATTTTAAATAAATCATGTCAACAGCACAACAATGTAGGAACACAAGTTCTCGATCTATTGATTTTGGTATTTGAGGAAATTATATTTGCGTGGCTTCTTACTTATTTTATGATGTTTGATAGACAAGAAAATTAATATTATCCCAATAGAATTTTATGTAATACAAATAGGAAAACAACAATGGGGTGGGGGATTATTGGGGTTGGCAAGGATGGGTTGGTAAAGGAGTGGCGGATGAGAAGATGATGAATTTTGAATGCTACATTACTATTTATGAAACTTGTTTTTCGAATTCATTTCTAGTAGTGTGTGGCATGACTTGGACAAGAGTAATACAAATATTTTAAATTTATACATGGTACATTTTATTTATATAGAAAAGAATACCGTTCGTATTTATTTAAAAATATAGTGATTTTATTACTATTATTGAAATAATTTACTACTATTTAATATTTATAATTTATTTTAAATCATAAATTTTCGAATTTATTTATTTTTTACTATAGAATTTGATATCCAGTTAAACCGCTACATAAATCGAGCCAATATGTAAATAGAAAATGTTAGACAAAAAAATGGATTTATTGGAAGACAACCTGACATAGGTCCAACTGAGAAGGATTAAATTGTCGGACGACTCTAATATTTTAGTCAACCCCAACCCAAAGCCTTTGACTTCAATAGAGTAATTATATGTAGGGTACTTATTTATTTTGGGTAAAAAAAAACTTAAAAAATGAAAGTAGGATTATCTCTGTCCATTTTTAATTGTCATATCTTTTTTTTTCTAGAGTCAAACAATAACAACTTTGACTAATATTTTATGATGTATTCATCATATTGATATGCAAAAAATTGCAATTTATAGTACTTTTTATATAATTTTTGAATATCTAAATTTTTTATTTAAAATATCGAATTAATGTAATCTAATTTAATTTTAAAAATTAATCAAATTGACTTTTGAAAAGCACAATACAACAATTAAAAGTGGACCTACGGAGTATTGATTAATAAGACTTTTAAGATGAAAATATTGTCTCATGTGAATGATGCTAACGATGTCTCCAACATGGATTTTGCTTCCTTGGCCTTATTTCATGATTTAATATTATTATTGAAATGACTAAGGTAAGTAAAAACGATTTCCATATTAAAGTTTTGTTTGATTTGAATTCATGTTGTAATTATTTTTCCATTAGAAATCAAATCTAGTTATTATAACTTTCGCTTAAAAATGAAGAGATCTTATTAATTCTGATGGTAATATATTAGTGTGATATTGTTAACACTCAAAAAAGAGATAAATGTTGTTTTAGTACTTTGAACCTCCAATAAGGAAATTAAATAATTACCGAGTATAAAAGTTTTACCTAATTAATGGTGAGAAAAAGTGAATGGGAGATAATTTTGATGATAATATTACCTTTTTGATGAAGCTTGAGATCACACACAAGATCAAGTATAAGAAAATGTAAAATAACAACAACAAAAAACGTTGGCGATGGGAGACAAACATGTTTTTATTTAAGAAACTATCAGATAGTATCATTTTTTTTATTTTTAACAACAAAATGCATGAATCACGAAACATATTATATAATCACACGAAACGTGAAGGGAATAAATGTGTAGCTACAGAAAACGTGAGTTTCATATCATTAATTAACATTTTTTTCAAATTCATTTAATTTGCACGTACTACAGAGTCTGATTTTGACTTAGGTTTATATTAGAATACACGTGGAATGTATTCCAATATATGCCAAATTATTGACTAAAAGTATATATACGGTATACGCATTGTTGAATAATTATGTCTTTTTATTATACTTAGTTTGCATTATAGGATTGATGACAAAATTAGCACGTAAAAATATGACTTATCTGAACCGCTCAAGTTTGAACAAATAAATGATGAAATGTTGTTGAAATATTTATCAGGAAAAAAATGTATTTGATATATTATATACGATCAGTCTAATCTATTTGCGGACTTCATGGCTAATCGTGCTTCTACAAGTGAAAATAACAACTTTTTTAATTCCTTCCAACAATTACCGAAGTAGGTGAAGGGGTTGCTATCAAGGGTTGTGGTGGAGTGGTAAGTGCTCTTTCATTCTTGACCAAGAGGTCTCGGGTCCGAGCCCCCTTGGGTACGGAGTGGCCTTTGTTAGGAATCACTTTACCCTCAATAAGACTTTTCGGTGCGAATCTGAATTTAGTCGGGCTCTAATATAAATACCGAACATCAAATAGAAAACCAAAAAAAATAGTAGTTGAAGGGGTCACCAATCACCATCATTTGTATCTTCGTAGTTGTAGTCTAGTGTCCATTTTTTTTTCCTTTTTTTGCAATTTTTTTGGAAGTTAGGTTCTCGTACTGAGCTATTCAAAATCGAATCGAAACCAATAATTTGAATAATAAAAGAGTTATTGATTTATCAGTAATGAGTTATTGATTTAGTTGTTTTGCTAATTATTTTGATTTTTCTTGTTACTAGATTATAGGTTTTTAACGGTTTGAGGTATTTTTTTTGGTGTCATCTTATTTCTAGGTGATTTTCAATAGTTTTTTTGGTGTCAAATCTTAACGGTTAAACCGATATCGATCAATAACCGATAAGCCAATATCTTAAAGGTTTTATAATGATTTAGCATCTCTACAAATCGATAACCAATAAGTCAAACCGATTATAAACTTCAAAACTGAACCGATTCGACCGATAGAGACCCTACTTGCCCCTAATTTTCGATGACCATGAATGGTCAGTGACATTATGACAAAGTCTGAGAACCCCAAATTTAAGAAAAAAAGTTTATCATCATTAGTTTGAACTCGATCATTACCACATAACAATAGGGAGTGTATTGTTATCATCACTCATTATCTTTACCCCTAAATCCTAAATGAAACACAATTAATTAATTAATTAATTAAAGTAGAGGAAATGGAGCTGAACATGATGTCCTTAAAGACAAGTATGAATATAGTTGGATATATATCAAAGACTAGACTCACCAACCATATAGCTAGCAAGCAATAACGAATTTTTTTTGCTTAAGTTTCAAGTAAACGATCTTACATATGTTGACTTTTTCTGATGAAATTAAAATAGTCATAAAATTCTGTATGAAAGATTTGCTCCATTGCTGCCAACTATTCTCTTCGTTCACTTTTATTTGTTATATTTGGATTTGATATACTCATTAAGAAAATAATAATTGACATATTTATTTGACCACACTATCCAGTTTGGGAAATAGATAATTAGTGCTATGAGTAAAATATGGAAAAAATAACCGCCTGATATATTAAAAGTAACAAATAAAAATAAAGATCTATTTTTGAAATTGTAGACAAGTTAAAATGAAAAGATGAGTAATAAACTATATTAAAGTCTTTTTGTCGGTTTGGACACAATCTTACATCTTTTTCAAATCTCAAATTTTTTATCTGCTAAAATTGTTTACAGGTATGGAAATTGTTATTGTTGTTTTAAATGTAAAAAGGTCACATTAGGTTTGATCCCATGCATGACTATTGTTTTAGAGTCCGTTTGGATTGGCTTAAAGGTTGGGCAAATCTACTTTTAAGTTAATTTTTACTTATAAAAATGTTTGACAAATATAAAAAATAACTTAAAATAAGTCAAAAAATGACTTAGAACAAGTTCAAAAGTGTTTGGCAAAGTAAAAAATGACTTAAAATAAGTTTAAATGTCTTAAAATAAGTCAAAAACCAAAATTATTTCTTCCCCTACTTTTTATTTTTTTTACTTATAAGTCATTTAAGTTTGACTGAAAAATTAATTTTTTTAAGCCAATCCAAACGGGCTTTAAAAGTGCTTCCATCCTTTTTTTTAGGTAGGATAAAAATTAAAAATTAAATGAAAATGTATAATAAATAACCATGATTAAGTGACAAATATAATGTAAGATGGTCAATATTTTTCTTTGATTTGAAGTAATCATCAAATTCGCTTAAATTTTACCATTTAAACGCACGAACTTTAGACAAAATAAAAAAGTTAACTTATAAATGTCATACAGGTTGCGTATCGGTCGATTAGATTCGGTTTTAAAGTTTATCGATTTGGCTTATTGGTTATCCGTTTGTAGAGATGCTAAACCGTTATCGAACCATTAAGATATTGGCTTATCGGTTATTGGTTTATCGATTGATCGTTATCGGTTCGATTAAGATTTGACACAAAAAAAATATTGAAAATCAATTAGAAACAAGGTGACAAACCATATTAACCATGCACATGAGTTCACAAGTTACATCTTGCTCAAAAGCAAACATTTTTACATTGTAGAATAACCAAGTGTTTGAGACAACTAGAAATAAAAATAGGAAACCAAACTCTAAATCAAGGACTTTATATACAAAATGGTATAAATATAATTATTTAATTTACTATCGGGTTATTGATTAATCCGTTAAGAAAAAACCTCAAACCGTTAAAAATCGATAACCCGATAAGAAAAAAAATCAAAACCGCTAAATCTATAACCCAATACTCATAAACTAATAATTTTTTTCAGTTCGAATTATTGGTTTAGGTTCAATTTTAAACAGCCCTATGTCATACCATCCGACTTAGAAATTACATCAACCCGTGCCTATTGAAAGCTATCCGTTAAGAACTTCAAAATTGTTGTTATGTTTATTAGGTCATAAAAATCTATCTAATATTAAATTTAAATCCTAATAGGAATGGTACGAAATATTTCACAATTTTCATTTGAAGTGTATACAATTCGAATTCAAAATAGCAGCCCATAATTCACCTCAATTCAAATATTCTTTTGTTTAGCGCGTGGTAACTTAAAATATGTTAGTTTGATCGAAAAAAACAAATATAATACTTACAAAAACAAAAGGAAATGAATATCGATTTGAACTTATTTTCTTTCTCACGTGTATAGCTACTAAATTGAGGCATGATTTTCTTAATTATAGGCAATTAGGATTGGCTTGACTAAAAAATTAATCCACCTACCAGACCAATTAAAAAAGAAGTAAAACTCATAGTTTCATTGATTTCCTTGTTTTTTTGTTTTGTTTTCCAAGCCTTGACATTTCTATGGAAGGAGCAGCTCTTGAATATTGAAAAAAAAAGGTATGATATACCCTTAACTTTGTCATTTAGAATTGATATACTCCTCGTTATAAAAGTGGATCATATATACATCTATTGTTACATAAATGACTCACATATACCTTCTTTTTTCTCCTAAGAAAGTGAAAAAAATATTATTTTGAGCATGTGCATCAGAAGAAATAAAACTTACTACGTGACAAAATTATTTACCTCTACCAATTTACAAAATTCGTCTATTGAAAATTAAACTGCACAATTTTGCGCATTTGTACACCATTGGAACTGAATAGTCGAATTACATTTTTGTATATTATTAATGTATATAACATGTGATTTATACATTTCAGTTGAATACAATGTATATCCTTGTTGGGCCGGATAAACATCTATTGTTTCTGACATAAACAACACGAAATTTGGGGTTTATTTACCGTTTTGACCCTATGTTTTGTTGGTTTTTAATTTATGTTTTTTCATAACAAATTTTTTTTTCGCGGAGTATAAGTTCATATATTTGTATTATAATATTATAATTTTCATAAGTTATTCTGGATGCACTCTCACATTTTCATGGCGAATCACTTTGGTCACAACCCAAAGTTGGGTTTTATTTGGGCTTAACAGGTAACCTAATCTAAGGAAAAATTACAAGAATATTTAACTTAAGACTTTAATTTACATAATATCAGACTATTTTTTTTTATTTACAACAATAACATGTTAATTACAAATATGACAACTTATTAAATATATATATCTTCACACGTTTTTATACCTATTTTCTTGGCTTAGAGGTTGATTTTATGGAACTCATTATTTATTATTTATACCATTTAGATTATCAATCACAATTATAATTGCATACATTTCTTTTACTTAAAGATTTTTTTTCTCTTTCTTACTTAATACAATTACTATGGTAAAAAAATATTTCTCTCTCTCTTCAATTACGTTTTATTTAATTATCTTTTTGGATTTTGGCGCTAATTTTTTTTCTCTCTCTCCCATCAATTACGTTCTTTTTTAATTATCTTTTTAGAATTTTTTGCCAAGTTTTAAGGCGTGAAAATGTATCATCTTATTAATATGATTTCTATCATTAAGCACGTTTCTCATTAATTTCATATAATTACTATTGGAAAAATTTTTGTTTTCCCTCTTTAGTTTCATTTCAATTATAATGGGAAGATCTCTTTTTACTTCTCTCTTCAATTTTATATATGTTAGTTAAGGGGAATGAGTATATTAAATGGTATAGATTTTGTATTATATTGGAGACCATTTTTTTTGTAACTATAATAAATAACTTATAATAAAATTTTATTCCTATTATAAACTATCACACTCAAAGCATCGTTCAATAGTTTTAAAAATTTTTTTAAAGTATATTTAATACTGTACATCGTAGATTAAGTTTGGTTTACAATTATTTTTAATCACAATGAATAACTTACACCAACAAATAATTAAATCGCACATGAAGTAAAAATCATGTTTATAACATTAATTTTTGTTATATATTTCAACTATATGTTGCCTTACACCATAATATTATCAACTATCTATCAATATTTATCATCGAATTAATAAATAATTATACCAAGATATATGAAAAAATTACTTTTCATTCATAAAAAAATAAAATTAATTGCAAAGTATTGTATCTATTTGATAAACGTCTTTTTGGTGTTTGTGTCATATATCACTCCTTCAATCTTGAAATCCACATACATTCCTGCGATACATTTCGATAAATAGTTAGACACATACTAACCTACAACAGTGTATAACACCATAATAGAACCACTTGTTTATAATTTCTTAAAGGAAAAATTACAAGAATATTTAACTGAAGACTTTAATTTACATAATATCAGTCTACTCTTTTTATTTACAACAATAACATTTTAATTACAAATATGACAACTTATTAAATATTAACTATTGTTATATAGTTGTTATTTAGGTGCTTATTTTGTATAGTTAAGTTTTTTTCCCTCTAATCTAATACATAAGAGAATACATCGAATTATTTTTTGACATGATAGTTTTTTTTTTTTTATGGGTCAGAAGGGAGTTGCTTATATTAATGGAAAAATTACAGAAATCTCACCTTTTAGTTTACTTATTATCATTACCCCCTATAAGTTTTACAAATCTAAAAAATCCCTCATTTTCACTCATCAGATTAGTGTATCATGAATAAAATGTACATCAGATTAGTGTATCATGTATAAAATGTAATGTATCTTACTTAACGATTAATGTATCTCGCGCATCAGATTAATGTATCAGTGCTTCTATTATTGTATCTGTTTGAGAGATTCTGTAATTATAAACTTTTAAGGGATAAATTGTAATTTTGCCTTAAAAGTATGTGATTTCTGTAATTTGCCCTATATTAATTAAACATTTAGGACAACAGAGTTTTGTGCTTCCGCCGTGATGGGCTGCACATTAGTAGTAATAGTAAATAGTTTGGGCCATATCCCGGCCCGGAAAATTCCAAAAGGAGGATTCCTAGGATGTCTGCCTCCATCACTTTTTGCACAAAAACAACGGAGGAACTAACAAAATTTTTACATTTACAACGAAACACACTAAACGATGACTAGATCAAATATTTGTCTAGAAACACTTTTAGGTGCGTTTGGCAATAAAATTTTCATCTACATGACATATATAACGACTTTATTAGCTGACACATAGCGGAAATTGATGTTTGACACCAGTCAAAAGATATCGACATCACATTTGAGACAAGACCACTGCTGAAAATGTGGAGAAGAAGTTCTGCAATGGAGAATTAAATTAATTTACATATTAACAAATCTTAACCTTTCTCTTTAACTTTTAATCCAACGACAATATATTTTAGATTTTTCCATTAGGGAATTATTTTTTCACGTATCAGAATTTTTAAATAAAAGAGAGAGTGTATAGTATACACACCATCAAATATTAGTCCAGGTGTGTTTCACTAATTGTTGAGTGATAGCTCAAATAGTAAACTCACACTTCCAATAGTGCAGGTATAGAATTCAAAAGGAGAGATAGTTTAAATTTATTTTGACCTTTCACTCATAATCAAACAAATTATTAAAATTAAGTAATGAAATTAAAATTTAGGCCGGTTGGATTATGATCCACTATTTAACTTTTGGTTAGAATTGAACGAATTGGAATTGGAATATGACTCACTATTTAACACATCTTGTGAGATCCAAAATAATTTAGTAGTGAATTTTATGATTTTATTTTCACTTAAAACTATATTGAAGTGTAATTAATAAAAAACAAAAAAATTATATTTTAATAAAATTATCTAATTTTTACTAAAAATATTTTAGAACTATAAATTAAATAATTTAAATCTTCATATTTATGATTATCATTTTTATAATAACATCCAAAATAATACTCCCTCCGTCCCATTTTATATGTCACATTTTTACTTTGCACTTGCATTAAGAAATGATGTAACTTTACCCGTCTACCCTTATTTAATGTTTTCTTAAGTCAACTTTATTAATAAATGACAAGATTAATTAACTATTCTATCAAGGGTATAATAGGCAAAATATGGTAATTTGTGCATAAATTTTATAAAATGACATATATATATATATATATATATATATATATATATATCTATTGCATATATACAAATATCATCATTGATACATAAACATACTAGTTACTCCCTCCGTCCCATTTTATATGTCACATTTTTACTTTGCACTTGCATTAAGAAATGATGTAACTTTACCCGTCTACCCTTATTTAATGTTTTCTTAAGTCAACTTTATTAATAAATGACAAGATTAATTAACTATTCTATCAAGGGTATAATAGGCAAAATATGGTAATTTGTGCATAAATTTTATAAAATGACAAGTATTATGGTTCAGCTATTTATAAAAAAGAATGACATATAAAATGGGACGGAGAGAGTATATTGAACATAAATAACTAACATCTTATTAATTAGAATTAATATTTACTTTATAAATGATACCACGTCTTTTTATTCAATAGTGCTTGCCATACACTTAAATGTGTGCGTGTGTTGTTCCAAAACACACACACAATCACATGTGGTTATACAATTAAGATAGTAAGTTTCGCAATCGAATATCAACTATACAAATTTTCTACAAACAACCAAATAATCATCACAAAATATTAAGATGGTAATATCCTAATTACTTGATACTAGAACTTCATTTACAAGTTGAGCTGACAGAGTGATTATACAGTGATATTCTTGTTTTTTGAGCCATAGGTTGAGGTACTATAGGTGGATAATCTCATAATCTGAAACTAGATGTTTTGGATGAATTTATCTATAATCGTGTTTTGGTAGTAATTAAACTTTTTTTTAAATCACTATAGACATCTGCCTACAATAATCAGTCTATCTACGCAATATTGTAGAGACACATTAGACTCCAAGCATGTGTTCGCTGAACAGTTTCGAAGTAGCTAGATAAGTGAATGAAGTGTTGTAAGCAGTAGTGAATACTTTTTCCATGGCTCTGGCAAAAATGAAACAATTTCGATATGTCACAAATTCATATTATTCATGACTCTATCTCGATTAGTCCAGGTTCGTTATCAAGTTCCAGTTTCAATTTCTATTTTCGTGTATATTGATGTGCTTGTTCCGCAAGTAGGCATGAAATTAACTTGTTAGCATGGAATTGCCACAATAAAGAATGAAGATTCCGATGCAGTAATTGTCTCAAAACTAGAGTCGTTGAAGCATGCTATTCTCAGATATCTTGATTGTTGAGTTGAACTATAATGCTTTGAACATTACTAGAAGTGAACACAGACGTAGTTCCCTGAGACTACATATTTGACAAAGAAATATTTACCAAGTAAATACAGGAGCATAGTAAAAATATAATTATTGCCATGCATCCATAGTAGGAACTTTATAAGCCCCTATAATTTTATATTAATATATTTTTGTGGGATGCCTTTTCAATTTGCAGAAATCACACTATAAGTTATAGTTATTCTTTAGCTAATTATGATATTCACATATCTTTGAATACATGGCTATGTTATATCGTGTTGTACTAGTTGCTTGATTGGCCCATTACAACCATGAAGAGGCAGCAACTGCTTTTGGACTCTCATCATTTATAAGTTATAACCATAGCATTTTGTGGCCTTGCCCCGTCAATTTGACGATCTCGATTCAAAACAGACACTTTTTGGACATCACATATCAAAAGAGATCCTCCCTAAAAACACAAATTAAAACAGACAGTTTGCCCACAAATGGACGAATTGTCTCTAACAACGTTAACTTTCCATTTATTCCATTTCAAAGTACAAACACAAATATTTATTTAGGTAGTTCCCCCATACAACACATTTTTTTTACTTTTTATCATCCAATTAATAGTGCTGAAACGCAAAGTGCACAAACTTTTTCCAATCTTTTGGTAATGTGCAGGAATATATTATTCAATTTAACTTTTTTTAGCACGTATACGTAATGTTGAACTTGAAAGGCCAAGAGATCTAGTTGTTAAAACTTAAAAGAGTCGCAACAATTATTATATTAGGAAAATCTTTGTTTGTTTTGAACCTATTATTACTTAATACGATTAATTTTTAAAATTATAGAATTAAGTCATGTCTTGGTATGACATAAATATTATTTATATATTCATTAAATTAAGACACGAGGAATATTATTAGCTAATGACGACGTTAACATTATAACTGTCCAGTTTTTTGGTTTGCATATCCATCAAGTGACTCATTTTGCTACCATTCCATGTCATCAAGAGCCTTTTTCTTGGGGGCCGATATAAATTTGATAATTATGGAGTATTATAATACGTGTCAATTTATGTGACACACTTTATTCTTTAGTCTGTTTCAAATAGAATATCATATTTATATAAATAAAAATAATTTAACTTTTAAGTTTCTCTTTTATCTTAAATGAAATGATTTATAGTTATACAAAATCTTCAACGATATAATTATATATAATAAACATATATATTGTTGAAGATTTTCAGAGCATTCACTACAATTATGGGTGTGTTTGGTAAGAAGAAAACATTTTTTTTGGAAAATGTTTTCCAATTTTCTCATGTTTGGTTGACTTAAATGTTTTGGAAAATATTTTCCAAATAAACTTATTTCTTCAAATTTAAGGAAAATGACTTTCTTCAAAAATTAAGGAAAACATTTTCCAAAATTCTTCTTCTACGTCAAATTACAATTTGTGTTTTTACCCCACCCCTTACCCCGACCCTAACCAATAAAAAAAAAGAAATTCTTTTTTAAAAAAAAAAAAAATTTTACTTTGTCCCTACTCCGGCCCTGTACCCTCAAACCAGCCCCTTCCCCAACCAAAAAAAAATTAACTAACTTAAAATTTTATTTGAGAACATTTTAAGTTTGATTAACAATTTATAAGTAATATATTTTCTCAAATGAAATTGATGATTAGACGTAAAATTTGTAATTCACTATAATTATAAGTAGTATATATATAAAATTTGATTCCTACTACTAATTAATTTATTAAGAATAATTTAATAAAAATACTTTCTACTTTTTAAAAGTAAATAAATTTCTCCATGTCCAAACTAAAAGCATCACTATGATATTAACAAAACTTTCATAAAATAGTGGGAAACATGACTAACTCAAGTAGATTGTCTTGATTACGTAAACACCAAAACTAAAAAAAAAATAAGTGAAGTAAAAAATCATTAACATGACTCATGCCCCTGGATGATGCAAGAATTGTGCATTATGTGTAGCTATTTTTTTATAAAATAAATACAAAAAAATGTGAGGTGTTAGTTGAGTCCTTTCCTAATACAATACAATACATTTGATATATGAGAATAATATACAACATATTGTAGTACGTGATCGTTTGGAATACTACTTATTTCGTCATTTATTTATCCAATGATAATATATATATAAGAATGTAACCGACAAATTCAGAATTCAAATTTTATACGAAATGTAAAAGAGGATGAATACTGTTGAAGAAGAAGGAAGCTGACGATTGGAACATGTCAAAGGAACATGTCCAACGAAGCTATGATTGATGTGTCTGCAACAAGTGTTGATGAAGAAGAAAGCTGATGATTGGAACATGTCAAAGGAACAGGTCCAACGAAGCTGACTGACGAGTTTACAACACTGCTCTAGAATTAGAGTCGCACTAGGATTAGACTACTTATATTAATTAGGATTATATTATGACTAGAATTATATTATGACTAGAATTATATTATGATTAGGATTATATTACGACTAGGATTAGATTATTTATAATTGCATTATTATTATTATTATTATTATTATAGTAGTAATAGGTATTGTAGTAGAACTCTAAGTATAGTTAACTTAGGACTCTACAATTCTCTCCTATATAAGGAGCTTGTAACCAGAGGCGTATCCAGAATTTATAGATGATGGGTGCACTATTACAAAAAGGTGGATCTAAAACATAAATTTGATCGGTTAGATTCTTTTTACTAGAAAACCAATTAAAAATTAAAATCATAGGTCCAAAATTAACTTTTATTTATCCAAATCAGTTACAAAATCTTAGAAAGAAAACTAAATCAAGATAGATAAAATATTCAAATTTCTAACCTCACCTAGAGAGGTGCACAATCATCATCGTACTACATTATATGATACTTCGAGTTTAGGTTCACGCATCTATATTTAAATATTTTAAAAAAATATAACACTACTATATATGATTTCGGGAGGGGACCATGGGTTCACGTGAACCCGGTGACCCCCTCCTGTATACGCCCCTGCTTGTAACCCAACATTATTTTCATCAATACAATTCTTGATAGACGTGAGATTTCTACAAATACATCCTAAATTTGTTAATAATACTGAAAAACAATTTTTTTTTTATCAGAAAAAGAAGTATAACGTGCATGGGTACTTTGATTCAAACATCTAAATTGTGGCAATTTGACATTTCAGCCTTATTGTCTCTTTAAAGACTTTTTTTGAAAAAACTACTTAGATGCGTTTGTTAATCAACTTAGGATCCGTTTGGCCATAAATTTTCCAAGTAAAATTTGAAAAAAAAAATTGCAAATAATATTTGTCCATACAATTTGCCATTATATATTTGGCAAATAACCCAAATTCCCAAATACTAGAAAAAATTAGTATTTGGGTCAAATCTCATTATTTGGGATCTTTTAAAAGTTCAAATTCTACACCAAATTTTTATCTTTTGCAAAAACACCCTCTATAGTAGTTGCTTGTGTTGTATTACATAATTTTTTACGTGAACACCAAAGTGGTGATGAAATATTCAGTGAATATATATGAAAGTGATGATGTGATTGTTGATGAAAATGATGAACAATCGGTTCAAGGTAACAAAGTCATTTGTTTTGTCTACTTCACGTTGTATGGAATGATGTTTGTTGCACTCACTCCAAACTATCACATTGCTCCAATACTTGTTATTTGTTGCAACGAAGATCCAATTGACTTGTAATACAAACTTATAGTTAGTTTTGATTATTTTTAAAACTTATGGGTATAAATCATATTTTTTCTAAATAGTGAAATATGTTTCCCAAATATTATGGTCAAACACATGGTAAAATTTCGCCCAAATTTTCACCCAAACAATATTTGTAAAATATTTGAAAATCTATGGTCTAACGCTAGCTTAATATAGGAAAATGAAATAACAAGGACAATAGAAAAGATCAATCAGAGTTGTGATAGAAAGATAAGTACTCATTCATCATTAATCAAAAGTCTTAAATTCGCGTTCTCCTTAGTTCGGAGTCCCTAAAATTTCTTGATGCAAATTTAAATTAAGTCGGACAGATGGGAAAAAAAGGTCAAAAGAAAGAAGTTTGTCCTTCTATTTTTGCAGATGGACCAAAACCAAGATAGGCAAGTGATGTTACTGCAAAAAACTTTATGTAAATTCTTTAAAATAAAACAAAATATTAGCTGCATGTATTGGAAAGAAATACTAGGCTATCGCTGTATATCAAATGATTTGGAATGGAGCGTATCGTAGCTCATGTGACATTTTATTTTTCCGAATCTTTCAAGACAAAAATTAGAATCGTTTATTTTCGAATCTTTCGATATGAAAATTGAAATCTTCTATAAGAAAAAACATGTGTGTGCATGGGTTGATTTGGCATGAAAAGGGACAGGACATAGTACTCCACTAGACAAGGATATATATCACATATACGTGAAAAATTAGAAATTTCGCAATCTTAACTTACTCTTCAAAAGCAAAAACAAATAATTAGAAATAATTTAAAATTTAATATTATGTTTTATTCTTAGTAAAATGATTTATAGTCACATGAATATTTAAGATTTACTTTAGATCATAAATTTTTTAAAATAATTATTTTTTCTTAAATTTCGTGTAAAGACTAATGATGTCACGTAAATTACGACACGGAGTACTTGTGAGCCCCATTGCTTTTGTCCACAAATGCCGCCCAAACATTCTGCTGACACATAATTGAATCATTCATTCATCATTCTTAACTCAACTTGGCCACACCATGAGTAGCAGTATGTTTGTGTTCTTAAATTTTAAGAAAATTATCTACATATGCTTATTATAATTAATTAGCTGTCTTTGAAAGGAAAAAAAAACACGTAATAAAATTAAAATTGTCACTCTTTTCTTTTGAATGTACACAAATGCACAAATAAAATACCTTTAATCTACAGAAAGGAAAGGAAAGATTAATAAGTCACCCTCAATCCAATCTAGCAAAAAAGATTTTTCAGTAAACTTGTCTGCCTTAATTAAGAAAATTAATTTGTTGACAACGTGTGACACTAATTAGTGAAAGGACAAATTCGCTTTTATTTTCTTTTTTTCCCTTACTGACTCAATTAATTCAAAATTGTGTATGATAGGTCCACTAAAAAGTAAAAAGCTTGTTAGGATGAGGTTCTACGTAAGATTCAAACTCAAAACTTCAAAATAAGAGTAGATCACGTCCGTAATGGCACTTCACTTTTATCTAATGTTATGATATTAAATTAGATCTCAACCATCGATCTCATCATGTTAATCTGTCTAAAAAAATCAATATATAATTCGAATCCTCCAGTATTCTTATTCTCGATGTTGATCACATATAGGTTATATTCTGACCTCAATTTACTACAAAGTGAAACAACAAATAAATGTATAAATAAAAGTAAAAAGAATCAATTATTAAAAGCTTAAAAAGTGAAAAGGCCGATTTATATATCCATTTACGTGACAATTTCAAAAGATAAAGTGTAAAATCGTGATGGTTACCTTACCATATATCATCCCCTTTTTTTAAAAAAATATATATTATTTTTTTTCGAAATGTGAAGAGCATTTTCAGTACCAATATTCAATTTAATGGCACACGGTACGATAAATAAATCGTACACCAAGCGATCATGTCTTCCCATTTATTTACTTTTTTAAGGATTTTTTTTTTTTATGGTGAATAGTAAATATTGTAGGCATAGACAACAAAAAGATTGTGTAAATTTCAACAATATTCCTCCATTGACACTTATCTCCAACATGATTTACAATATTATACATATCTCCTTGTATTTCTCAAAAAAATATTCAAACAAAAAGTTATGGGAAAATCCAACATATGTACTTATAAAAAAAGGAAGATTTATAGAAAATAATGTTTGCACCAAGATTAAATTAAAACATGGAACACCAAAAGTGACATGTTACATCACACAAACAATAGGGTAATTAATCTTTCTTCACTTTGTTCTCAATGGCTAACACTTTGTTTTCTAAAGTCATATATTATAATGGTGGGGTACATTGCTTAAAGTAAAGATAAGAAAAAAGTGACATTCAGCACACTTTGAATCTGGACCTCTATTTATATTTATATGGTCCAAACGTTTAGATGGCTAATTCACTTTCATTGAAGCCTGCGGTCAAAGATTTTTATATACCATCTTCAACAGAATTAAATACACCAATCTTGTGGTGGAGTGGACAAACGTCTTGGTTCGAGTCCCTCTAGGTATAAAATCATCTTTGTTAGAAAGCGTTTTATCCCTACCTCAAGAATTTTACGAATCCAAATTTAGTGAAACTCCTCGGATAGGAAACAAAATAAATAAATAATTAAATACATAGTTTGCTACTATTTCCTCTTGAACAAAACAAAAATACGAGAATACCCATCATTGACTAATTGACAAGAATATGTCATAAAGTTACAACATAGTGAGGTTTATTGATAATAACATTTTTTAAAGAAAATCTCATGTTTATAGAATAATTAAAATCGAATAAAACAACCCAGTGGCTTGATTTTCATGTGAAATGAAGCATGACTAGCACCAAATTTTGTTTTTTCTGAAAATGATAAAAGAATTACAAGAGTATGCACCTGTAAAATTTGTCTTACTATCTTGTACTTGTAACAAATAATATTAAGTAGGAACATGGGGAATTAGAGAGATGTAAAACTACACATATATAAAGCAACTTGCTCGCAAATCATTCTTTGTACTAAATAATTAACAATCTATTTTGTCCCTCCCTAAAATTAGGCTACTTTGGTTCCTAGCATAAGGTGGAACATAATCATAATCCTGAATTATAAATTGGTCCAAACACTACAATTTCTAAACTATAATCTCAGAATAACTTAGTCCACGAACGAAACGACCTTAAGGGTTCCCCACAACTCCAAGAATAGAGTGAACATAATGAGCATTTCTCTGTAAGAATTTATAAGCAAAAAGAAGGGAGCTAGCAAAACTCTTATTTAATTCTCTATACACAATTTCTTAATTCTGAAAAGACAAATATGATGGCATGATCATTGTGTATTCACAATGGATTTTCTCTGTTCTTGAATGTTAGTCTCGGTTCATGCTAATAGAATATAACCCGAGACCAACTCAAAACAAGAAGAACGGAGAGCTATGTATAGATAATATAATCTGATTTGATCCGCTCAACGAACCAATTTAACCGATAACACATGAATTAGGATTCTCTTCCATGCTGTGGTGAACCTGGTAGTATGTTTGCGCGGGAGGAGGATAATATGGACGATAGGGCATAGCTTGCATATGAGGAGGAGGATAATATGGCCGATAAGGCGGTACCATGCCAACCACAGATTGATTATAGCCTTGATGATGTGGGAATGGCATCGGCATCGGCATTGCCATTGGTTGTGGCTGTGGTTCTACCTTCTTCTCTCCGTCCTTTTTGGGCTCGTCTTTCTTATTTTCATCCTTCTTACCTTCTTCCTTCTTGCCCTCCTCTTTCTTACCTTCCTCCTTTGGAGAGTCTTCTTTCTTGCCCTCGCCCTCCTTCTTACCCTCCTCTTTCTTGGCCTCTTCTTTCTTTGGTTCCTCTTTCTTCTCCGGCTCTTTGGCCGGTCCTACTGAGATTATGTGCGCTGGCCAAAATTTCCGTAGTTTGCTCACTACACTCACTGGATCAACTGTTCCGATGATGGTTAATTTCTTACCTTTCATATCCATTGAGATTTCATCAATTCCTGCAACATCTCATCATAACATCCTCTAGTTAGTCTCATTTTAAAGATTTTACATATCAAAGTCAAGAAACCGTCACCAAAAGATCCGGACTTCTAGGCACTTCAACTAACTGAATTTTCGCTTATATTGGAAACAATGTTATGGAGCAACTTTGTCACCAAGATTTTAACTGTTACTGCACAACCATCATGTTTTGGTTAATTCTATAGCAAATCATTATTCTCCAAAGAGCATTAGACAGCAGATTGAATTGATCACTACTTAAAATAATGCAGCAATTGAAGTTGATAGAACAACTACTCATGGAATGATTTCTTAGGACAATATTATTATAGGTAGTGCTGTCGTAATCATCACCAAAAAAAGAAAAAAAAACTTAAAAAATGTAAAATATAATATATATATATATATACAACAACACACCCAGAGTAATTCCACAAGTAGGGTCTAGGGTGAGCCTATTTCTGATAGGCTCTCGGCTCAACAAAAACCACTCATCCTCCCAAAGAAAGAAGATGGAGGACAGCTTACATGTAGTGGACCCCACTTGACATGGGGTCACATCAGAATCGATGAAAAAATTGACTTCTCTTTTTCTTTTCAATTAGTTGAAAGTAGAATCCAATTTGGAGACTATTGGTAGTGAATGGCTTAGTACCTAATCCAAGTTGGAGAACTACCATCTTCAGTATTAGATCCTCCTAATCCTTTAACAATGACTCACCACCAACTCAATTGATCACCCAAAACCAAATTCTTTTCCTTTTTGCTAAAGATATACATATTTACATCAAAAGAATTACTTGTAGTCGTTAAACCGGTATGCCTATACTAATTTTCATTTAATTTTATTCACCATACATATCAATCAAATTTTTCGACGAAGAGGTGTCAGATGACACTAGTTGCTTAATATTAAGGGTCCGTTTGGCCATGTGATATGAAATCCCCAAAGACTATGTTGCTCCAACTCTTTAAAAATGTCTACATTCATGTGGGATTATCAAAAATAGTGCATTTATGAAGAATCTAACCTGCGAGTGGCAATATTTTTAGAGTATTCGAGCAACATAACCCGTAAGCAACCATCGATAATTCGAAATATTCTATCACCAGTTTTAGCTTTTAAATTGTAAAATAAATTAATTGGAAACACTCCCCCACCCCCCAACACCATTTTAGCTTGAAATTTTGATACATGAAAAAATACACGAAAAATAACATTTTTTTCAGTACCTGGAAGAGCAGAGACCGTTTTCAAGGCCTTGCGCTTGTCTCTTACATCATGCACCTCCAAATTCAAGATAAATTTCTGCAGAAAAAAAGTGAAAAAATAAAATCAATTTTCTGCAAAATTAAAAATTAAAAATAGTACCAACAAAACAGAGCAAACAAATCAAAATACAAAAGAATCAACCACCGACCAAATTAAGAAGAAAAAAAACACTCTAAAGAATCAATAAAACCCCAAAAAACCCGACACCCAAAAGTAAATGCAAAGCAAAAGTTATGCATCTTATGAAATATTCCGAAAGTGGAATAACAAAAAAGGCAAAATCAGATAAGAGTATAAATAATTTATCAGAGATACCTTCATCTTGCAGTCAGAATCAAAACCCAGAAGAAAAAAAGTTGTAGAGAGAGAAAGAGAAGAAGCTAGAAATGGTGAAGAGGTAGAGAGACAGAAACCGAATATATGGTTTTCTAATTAGTTCAATTGAGTATTTGACGGTAGAAAAGGAACCCAAATAAAGAAAAAAATTCCGAATCAGAACAAAAATGCAGAATAAGAGAGAGAAAATAGAAAAGGGGTTATGGGCTATGGTGTTATTATATATTTGGAGCTACAGAGAAGAAAGGTGATAACAGTGAGGGCAACAGTGGCAATTTGTACGGGGAAAAGGTGGGGGGAGGGGGGGAAGAGGGGGCTAAAAGTTAAATTAATTTAGAGAGGGGTTACATGTTAAATTTATTCTGAAATGTTTTGATCCAAGTGGAGCTCTCTGCATGCTTATTGTTCATATTGCCACGTGGCGTTCTTTTGCAACAATTTGGTTGAGTTATTTCAATTTGTTTGGCCTATTTTGATTCGATACGAAATTTAAGAAAATTAAAAAGACTTTTGAATCATATAATTTTAATTAAAGATATGTTAAATATACAAACTGCTCTTTAATTTTGTAATTTAAAAAATTTGAAATTAAAAAAATAAAAATAAAACAAACTAATAAAAATATATCAAATAAATTAAAACTAGAGAAATAATCATTTGAATAGTGGTTTGTTTAAATTTTTGTATATTAAAAGTTGATATATCCAATGTTAGACCATCTCCAATTCACCTCTATTTTACTCTTCATTCTCTATATTTAGAAAGTAAAATAGAGAATGGGTTCTCCAACCACTCTTTAATTAACTCTCTATTCTTCATTTATAGAGAGGTGAATAGTAGTTCTCCAAATTTGGAGAATTACTATTCACACTCTCTATTTCACTTTTTCATTATTTTATTATATTTCTAGTATTTTGTAATTAACGCATTATTTTTAATATAAGGTCATTAATTAAATATCTAACATTCATTATTCTTTTTAAATGTAATATGACATTTTAAAAAATATATTATTTGATATACACTACTTTCATCCCGAATTAATAATATTTCAATTTTTTAAAATTTTCATCACTTTAATATAATTTGATATTATTATTAATTTTCACTATGAAGAATGCACAAAAGTAAAATGATAAGATGGAAATTTTAATTTAAAAGTATAATACATAACATAATAATTTAAATATA
>NW_006238936.1:2612795-2617431 GCF_000226075.1 Solanum tuberosum | reverse complement strand
ACAATACATAATAATTTTATCGCAACAATAATTCAGTAATCCGGTAGGTCGTTTCCAGATTTAACAATATTCGGAAAAAAATTAGTGTATGATCCAGAGAATTGTTGTGGTTGTGATTGCGGTTGTGCTCGTTGATTTATGTAATTTTTATGTAATTGTATTTCATTGATGATTTCACTTTTATTTGAATTGTCCATTAATTTGTATATTATATAATAACTTGCAATTTATGTTATTTAGAAATTTAGAATAAAATAAATTTTTATATTAAATAATGAATTTGAAAAAATAAAATTTTATATTTCGTAAAAATTATATAAAGTGATTATTTGAAAAAAAAAAAAGGAGAAAGGATTTATATTATGAAATAAGGAAATGCAAATGAAATAGAAATAATATTATAATATTGAGGGGAGAGAAGAAGATTCTTTTTTAGAGAGTAAAATAAAAAATTGGGTTAGAGTTGGTTATATGAAAAAATAGAAAACTCTATATTTGGAGAGTAAAATAGAGGGCAGGATTGGAGATGCCTTAGTTGTTGAACTGATACAACAATAATAACAACATATCAGTGGCTCTTTCTTCGATAAATAAAAAATGTGTTTATGACAGTATCTGAATAACCATAAGAAAGAAATTGGAAAACTAAAAATTAACATATTTTATGCTAAATTAGTCGATGCTTAATTTTAAGGATAATCACTCCTAAATGTGAAATGGAAAGAATATAATTTTTTTTAAAAAAAATAACAAATAATACTTAATTTTAATAACTTATGCTGAAGTTTTTTTTTGTTTTTCTTTTGGGTTGTAAATCCCTAGTGTATCCGTTATGCATATTTTTCTAGGTATTAATAAAGTTTATGAAAGTCAAAATACCTGTGTTAAGTTATTCTTCCTCCGTTACAGTTTTTTTAAAAGAAATTATTTGACGCGAGTTTTGAAAAGTAAAAATAATAATTTAATTTTGTAATTTTAAATTAAAGATATGTTATATGTATTAAAATGACCTTTGATCTTGTGAATTAAATATGTCATGTAAAAAGTTAAAATTAAAAAATGGAATGAACTAAAGAAAACAAATAAATTGAAACAGATGAAATACTTGGTGTAGGACTGTTCGGTATTAGATTATCGGATTAACGGTTGGTGAACGGATTAAAATTTTATAGTTAATGGTTTATCGGTGCGGGGTGGAGCTATTGCATAGGAGCGGGGGTTTTACCATGTGCGCACCCAAGGGTAGCGGCTGCGGGTTTCCCTTGTCATAAAAAAAATAATATTGGTGAGTGAAAGTGAAAGAAGGGAGCATGAAATGGTGGAGCCAAACACGCCCCATAATCGTCCATTAATTCCTAATCCGATACCAAACCAATCGATAGCTTATTCGTTGGCTAGCAGATTAGTATATTTAAAATTTGATCATATCCAATAAGTCAAATCATTAAGCATAATTATCCGTCCTATCCGTTCAATAAGCAGTCCTAATGTAGTGATGGTTCAATTCTCTCACTTGGTAGTCACCCCTCGTCCTTTTCAAAAAATAAAATAAAAAATACAGATCATAATTTTGGGAATATCTTTTGAACAAAATGAATTTTTGATGAGAAAAATATTTGATAACAATCGTGAAATTAACAAGAAATCTAACACTAAAACGAGAGTCTAATATTTTATGTGTAAAATTAAGCAAATATTAAATTCAAAGTCTAATATCTTTTGGATGGGACTTTCACAAGGATAATATTTATACATTTTTTTACAGTAGAGATAAAAGCTTATTAATGACATAAAAAGGGACATTTGAATAAATGAATCAGCAATTAGGGGTGTACATGACCGGGTTGGTTTGAATTTTTCAAATATCAAACCAAACCATTTGTGTAAAAATTTTAAATTTATAAACCAAACCAAACTAATAAAATTCGGTCAACCTCGGGTTGGTTCGGATTTTTCAAATACCAAACCAAACCATTGTGTCAAATTTTTAAATCAAACAAAACTAATAAACCTCGAATTTTTTCAGATTTTTGGATATTTTCGGTTTAGTTTGCATACAAACATATAATTAACTTGTGCTCCAAATATTTTTTTAGTCCAACCAAAATACATTATCTAAGGTGTTTCTTAAGAAAATAACACAAAATATGAGATGAGTACTGATGACATTAAAATATTTAATAAAAAATAATAATGAAATCATCATATAAAATAAATATTGCAAAATCATAATGAAAATGATTATAATTTAAAAGTACTAAATCATGCTAAAATAAGTTTAATAAGTATTAGTTATATTACTAAATATTTAAGGAAAATTAAAATTAGATTATGTATTTTAATTGTCTAAACCAATGTAAAACTAAAGAACAAATATTTAATATTATTGTCATTCTTAGTGTTGAATTGATTTTCTTTTTGCATTAACATTAATTTGATTTTGATTTAAGTTTTATTATAATTATCAACAATCTATGAACTATAATCTTTATTGGACCATTCCGAATTCTAAGTTTTAAACTTGAAATAATATATTAAAAGATAAAAACTATGAAATAGTATAAGAAATATTTTAAAATTATATCAAAGTAAATATTTTTATGTATAAAATAAATTTTAAAATTACATATATAATGTCTGGTTGGTTTGGTCTCGAATTGTATTTTTTTAGTTAAAACCAAACCAACCCAAATATAGTCGGGTTTTTTTTTCCAATACCAAACCAAGTCAAACCAAACCACTAATCGGGTTTATTTTCCAATTTGACTCGATTGTGATTTGGTTCGATTTTCGGTTCGGTTTTGTACACCCTATCAGCAACTAAGGGGTCGGATGTTCATTCTCCAAACTAGTTCCATTTTCATCAAATTCAAAACAATTATTATTACTCCCTTCCCACTGTTCAACAATAATTATCCACTATTAACATATCACACCTCTTAAAAAACTATAAATAAAAGAGTAATTTTACTATATTACCCTTTGAATATAATAAATACAATGTCTTGAAAAATGTAACTATAATTAATGATAAGGATAAATTAAGAACTAAGTATAAAATTATCCATGAATTTTATAAAATGGATAAGTATTATTGGATATCTATTTTTAGTATAGTGGATAAGTATTGTCGGACGGAATACTATTTTTAAAATAAGTAGTATGTTCAAAGCCTGGACCACGAATATATTTAGACCAGACTTATTTTTAAAGTAAAAAAAAAAGTCATTGGTTTTCTAAGTCAATATAATAATTCAATTTTTAGAAATTGCAACTTTGCTTGAACACACTAAAGTGCAATTAGATAAGTATTAAATAGACAAAAAGCCGTCATTTACCACCATTTGTTGTTGTTCACCCTCTTTGGGTCATTTGCACTATTGAAAAATTGATATATTAGCCCTTCAAAGTCAAGGTTTAACCGAATCAACTTGTGGTGGAGCAGTAAGTATTTTTTTATTTTTAATTAAGAGGTCTTGAATTTGAAATTTCTTGAATACAGAGTCATCTTTGTTAGAGAGTGATTTACCCTTTAATGTGGAATTTTTCAGTGCAAATCCAAATTTAGTCGAGTTTTAATGTAAATATGAGACAACGTATTTTTTTTAAAAAAAGTTCAACTGAATGAATATTCTTGAATAAATCCTTCAGTGGCTAATATGTATAGTTCTGTATCCATTAACTGAGTCACGGTGGATTTTGTAAATTTTTTGGTAGACACACACAAAAAAAAAAAAAAAAAGATAAAATCCAAAAAATTTCAACAATCGAGAATAAGAGGTTAACTCCGTTATATGTGTGGTTGTTTATGTTTGACTTAACACATACTTTAATAAGTAATAATAGTAAATAAAATGATATTTTCGTTGTTTATTTTTCTTTGTCAATTTTGTATTTTACACGTTTTAAAAAAAAACAATGATTGATATTTTATCATTATATCCATATTATTTGATGTTTGAGAAATATGTAATTAATGCTAAGAATAAATAAATAAAAATTCTTGATATGTTAAAAGTGACAAATAAAAAAGAAAATTTAATTTTATACAGTGTACGAGTACAAACAAATGGAGAACATAATTTTATCATCTTACTCTTAATTATAAGTCATCTCACTCGCTAGAAAATGATTCAAAAATAATTCTTACTCAATAATAAAAATAAAAATAAAAATAAAATAATAATTGTTCATCTCTTAATCTTTTAAACCGGACAAGACTCTTCTTTACCCATCGTTGGCTGCTAACTAAATTTGGTATTATTATTTATCATTTTGGTCATAAAAGACAAGCGCCTAACTAAAAAGACAAAACTCTCATATATTTAGTAAACTAGATATAGGACCCCGTGCCAGCACGGGGCCCAATATATGTTACTGTTTCTGTTTTAATTTATGTGGTACATATGAAATTTGAAGTTAATCAATTTTTTAGTATGTTTTTATATATTTTAAGTTGCTAATTATTTGTATTTAGAGTATGTTTTACGTAAATATATTAGAAATCACAATAATTAACAAGTTAATATAAAAAAGAACTTATAAAAAATTCATTGACTTTTGAAATTTCATTTGTATCACATAAATCAGGACCGAGTAATATATATGAAAATTACATAAAACGTACTATAACTCA
>NW_006238936.1:2591714-2608082 GCF_000226075.1 Solanum tuberosum | reverse complement strand
TTGTAATTTATTGTTTCTTTTTTGTCAATTTCAAACAATATATGTTGTTAATTGATAGATTTTTTGGAGTGGACTTTTTTTTTATTAATTATTGTGATTTATTGTTTCTTTTTCGTCAATTTCAAACAATATATGTTGTTAATTGATAGATTTTTTGGAGTGGACTATTTTTTTATTAATTATTGTGATTTATTGTTTCTTTTTCGTCAATTTCAAACAATATATGTTGTTAATTGATAGATTTTTTGGAGTGGACTATTTTTTTATTAATTATTGTGATTTATTGTTTCTTTTTCGTCAATTTCAAACAATATATGTTGTTAATTGATAGATTTTTTGGAGTGGACTATTTTTTTATTAATTATTGTGATTTATTGTTTCTTTTTCGTCAATTTCAAACAATATATGTTGTTAATTGATAGATTTTTTGGAGTGGACTATTTTTTTATTAATTATTGTGATTTATTGTTTCTTTTTCGTCAATTTCAAACAATATATGTTGTTAATTGATAGATTTTTTGGAGTGGACTATTTTTTTATTAATTATTGTGATTTATTGTTTCTTTTTCGTCAATTTCAAACAATATATGTTTATCATATAATCCATTTTATGTGGTACCAAGAGAATTTAGAGTTAATTAAATTTTTTATATAAGTTTTAAATAATTAAGCTGTTAATTATTATAATGTATAGTATTACTTATATTATTTGTAAATATATTTAAATATTATATGTTAGGTTTTTTATCCTAATTTATATGGCATTGATAGAATTTAAAGTGTCAAATAATTGTTAATTATTGTAATAGATAATATGGAGTATTTAAGTCATTTATAGTATAGTAATTAATATATAATATGTAGTATTTAAGTGTTATATTATGGAATTTGAGAAGTTATTGAAATTTTTATATGATTTTAAAAATATTTTAAATTCATAACTATATATTTCAATGTACAAGATTTTGATAAAATAAAATCTTTAAAGTTAAATTATAATGTTTTTGAAATTTAAATTATTAAAACATATATAATGATTTTATAGAAAAAAATAATAGCATATAAAATTAAATGACAAGGATAATAAATTCAACTTTTAGCATGATAAGATTGAAGAATATTATTTAAGTGGAAGGAGGTGGGCCCCACTTATATATGTACAAGTACTTTAATGCAATGGAAGGATCAACATTGTACAAGTACTTTAATGCAATGTTGGTCCTTTCCAACTCTCACTTCTAAATAAGAAAAGAAAAGAAAACTTTTAGAAACATCTAGATAAAATTTAAATTTAAAAAATAAAGTGTATTTGAATACAAATATTCGATGAAACATGGGTAAAATGAGCCAATGAAGAGAGATAATATAAAGAGTCATATCTTTGAATGTACATAATATTTTTCATGATTATAATATTGAATTTAAGGTTTTATTTTCTGCAGGTTAAGGACATGAGTGGCCCTATATATAAAATCTATAACCGGCCTATATTCGTATCTGGGGCATGCACATAATAATCAACTTGTTATTAGCTTTAAATTAAAGTTGAAAATTGCATGGTAGGAACTTCTTGTTGGCCCATATCTCTTCAGTATCAGCAATCAACAGCCTTTTGATAAGGGTCGGAGTCAGAATTTTTTCTAAGATCATAATTTAGTATATAAAAAAGTAAATACGTGAAGAGGTCAAAAAGAGATTCAACATATATATATATATATAACAATGTAATATACGTTAAAAGGGTTCAAATGAACCTTTTTTGCCATGGTATGATCCCTCCTTCATTCCAGAATGAAAAGCGTGATCTAATAGTTGTTGATCTGAGTTTGCCCTGTCTTAAATAGTATTATATCCTAATTAATTATGTACTTCCTTCTGGTTTTTTACTTGTTTCTTGTTAACTTGAGACTCCTCTTAAAAAATAACTATAAAGACCTGTTTTGCTAAAATATTCTTGTTAATTACACTTTAAGAAATTAAGTTTGATTACTAGTAGTATATTATGTAGTTACTTAACAATAAAAGTATATTGAAAAAAAATTCTTTTTAATTCGTTAAAATAGACAAATAAAAAAAAGAAATCAATGTCACCAACTTATCTGACATTTCAAAATATTTTATTGCGCTATTTTAAACACAATATTTCTCTCCTATTGAAATAATATATTATTACTACTATTTAGAGAATAAGAAAAAAAAAATAACAAAGTGTCAAAAACACACCTAAATTGCGAGGTGTGTTTCTCAAATTAATTATAAGTGATAGTTTAGGTATGAAACTCACACTCTCAATAGTATATGTATGAAACTAAAAAAAAGACGATATTTTAAGTGTGTTTTTGACACTTATCTCTTAATATAAATGAGTAATAAATTAAATTAAAGTTATAAAATTTATATCCGGTCAAGAAGACGGAAAGAATACATGCAAGGACATATTGAATTAGGAATTTAGTCTATTTCTGTTGAATGAAAAATTGCAATCAATTCCAATCTTGATTAAACTTTTGTGATCTAATTTGTCTTTCCCCTTCTGTTTTGGGAATTTTTCCCTTTTCTTTTAAGTGGATTTCTTCATTTATACACATATCCATTTTATTTCTTTATTATCTCCCTTTCTTACTTTAATAAAGGATCGAGATTAGAATTTTGTGGTTCCCATCAAAGTACAACTACTATCGCACGAGTTGCAAGAAGCTCTGGTAGTATAATATATAAACGTGTCATTTAACTTAAATTTTAGTTGATATTTATGTATGTACTTCAATTTTAAGTATACATAAATAGATACGTAAACTTGTATAAAATTGAATATAGACACACACGTCCTAGCTGCTTGTTAAATATAACTGATTTTTTGTTATTTTTTTCTTTCTAAAGTGGTACTGCATACTTAATTAGAAATGTTGAGAATAGGTTTAGATCAAGAGGTCAAAGAAAGGCTATCTTGTTAACCAAAAACAAAGATTGCAGACCAAAAGACGGAAAAAGGTATTTATGAATCATTTTTCATACATTTGAATATTTATTGCCCTTTTCCGTTCAATATAAACAAAATTTATATTTCATCAACTGTAAGTATTAGGTATCATAATATGTAACTTTAACCAAACATGAAATTAACTCGAGTTTTGCAATAACCTTCTTCTGTTATTTATAATCTCTTTTAGTTACAAGTCTCTACACATACTTCCTTTTAGAGATTAGTATGAATTGAAGAGTAAAGACTTGTAATTAAAAATTTTTTTATACAACAATAGATAAATTAATATATACTCAATTCCTAGTATATATTATGATTAGTATGAATCTATCATCGAATAATAATATTCATACTAATCACAATATATGCATCGTATACACTTGACTTTTTAGGAGATTAATACTATAGTAAATAGCTGGTTATATTGTGTTCGTAATATATAGGGATAAGGGTCTGAAAAATACCTCAACTTTGGCCGAAATTGTTGTTACGATACCAAACTTTAATGAGGACCTATTACCCCCATACTATTTAATACCGTATTTTAAACATATATATTTGCCCATGTGGACATAAAAAAAATGCATAATTATAATAGTAATGTGTCCACGTGGGCACATATATACCTTTAAAATACACTATTAAATAGTTCATAGGGTAAAAAATACACTATTAAATAGTCCAGGGGGTATTAGGTCCTCAATAAAGTTTGGTATCGTAACAACAATTTCGGCCAAAATTGGAGTATTTTTCAAACTCTTATCCCTAATATATATAAGACAATACTTTAAATTGAGATATAACTTATCATCCGTATTAATTGTACCGAAAATACATGATATATTAATTTATAAATATAATTATCAAAAATTGTATTGGGATTATTATTCATTTTAATTTTTAGCCCCTCCAACCAAAAAACTCCCAAGTCCATTGACAAGTCTAGTCAAATTACAAGTGCAATAAACTCAGTTGGCGAGATGTTCACACCTTTATCCTAATGATAAAAGTTGGAGGTTCGAATCTCACTATATTCCACTCCACAAATTCGCAAAAAAAGAAGAGAAGGTGTGATAAAATTGGGACTGTGGAGTTTAGCTACATTCAGTACACAGTTTTGTAATCTAAAACAACAGGCTATATGGGTCAAGTTTGGGATTGGACCGTTCTACTTTAACACAAACACAAACTAAGCTATATCGGCCCGTTTTGATTTCTCCTTTGAAAAATTTGTAGCATACGTAACAACAAATGTTTGTATTCAAAAAGAAACCCATCTTCTCTTCTCTCCTTTTTTAAAATTCTTTTTCGCAAAAGCTTAATAGCTTAGTTGGTTGATTAATTAAATTTTCATTACTTGATAAGAGTTTAATTTCTTATCTTGTAATCCTCTTTTCCAACCCCCAATTTAGAAAATGAAAGTTGCTTAACATTAAAATTTTGATGCTTCTGACTCTCTTGTTGTCCCCCTCTAGAACCTAACATCCATTACAAGTACATAAATATAGTAAAAGTTCCATTTTTAGAATAGTATCTGGAAGTTTAAATTTATAAAAGCAAAATCTTAAGACACTATTTTAAAGTACAAAATTATGTAAGTGAAATTCCATGATATTGACCTAGAGTTCTAGAAGAATATACAATTTAAAACTCCTTAAATTCTTTCTGAAATTTAAATTGATAAAAGTTTCAAATTAATTCCCTGAATGAGCATCTTTTATTGATTTTCCCCCCTATTATATCTAAGATACTCTTATCTAAATTTTACTTGGAAAAATATATGATTAAGCAAACATATACTAGTTAATTAGTCATCATAGCTATAGTTTTAATTAATTATCAACTTGCGACCAACATTCAGTGATAATTACATGAGTTGGGGTTTTGAGTTTATATAATTCAAACTTTGTATAATATAATTTGTATAATGTAATTTTGTATAATATAATTTGTATAACTGTTTAAAGTTCAGATGTTTGTATTTGTATAAATTCGTTATTTCGAGTTTATAAAAATAGCTCAATTATACAAATGTACCCGTGAATTACACAAACTCACCTTCGAATTATACAAAAAAGACGGCTTAAACTGTGGTTACAACCCATAAATATGCAAACTATAGCTATGGATAATTACGTTTATTATAGTGGCTTATTGTGAAAATTCTCCATTTTAATTTTACATCAAAAAGGTTAAAGTTTGACTAAGTCGAGCAAATCTTTTAGGCCCAATTGGTGAAAAGGACAAAAAGTATTTTAGGCCCAACTATGCGGTGGTCCAATATTTTTTCTTGTTTGGTCTTTTTCTGGTCGGCTGTTATGAGTTATAAGTAAAGACAACGCGCAAACAGACACAATGGCACAATGAACAAGCGACGCGTGTGATCACGCTCCACATGTCCCCTGTTTTTTCTTCTCTTCCTTTTTCACCTTTTCAATTTTCCTCAATTCTCCGCCACATTCCCTTGCAAATTGAAGAAAATTTCAGGGTTTAATGGGTAATCAAGGCGAAGAAGTACTGATGGCAGCTTATAAAAGTTCAAACTTCACAGGGGGTTGTTTGGAAATCCGTTTGTTCTACGTACGCATAGCGTCCTGCGCGGTTGACGTAGTTTCGGATCATCTTATACTCCGTCACCTGCGCCGTGAAATGGGTGTTTCGTTAGAGATTAATGGGTGTCGAATTCCAGCATCCATCACCGTTTCTATCACGCTACGCCGTGACAGGGTTGATAAGGGATCATCAGAGATAACGTATGTTAGCACTGACAATGTTAGAGTTTCTGGGCCGGTGGAATTTGAGGTACACGAAGAGAAAGAAGAGTTGATACTTTGTGGGTCACTGGAAAGAGTGGAGGGTACTTGAGATAATGGTAATGGGACTGGATGGAGTATGGATTGTTACAATGCGGTGTCTTTTGGGAGTGATGGATCAGTGTTTTTTCAATCAAAGATTGGGGTTTCGTTGCCATCGATTAAGGTTTACGTCGCGGGTTGTTGTTCTGGTGTGCCTTTGATCTGACTAAAACGATTCAGGTTAGCCCCAGGAGGAAGTTGTCTTGGCATAATATGTTGGACTCAATTCATGAGGATAAGGGGGTTGGGAAGGAGCACCAATATGTCAATGGATTCATTCCACAACAAAAACTGCTGGTCATGCTCATTTCCAGCTTTTTCACTGTCTGTGCCAAAATTTTATACTGTGTCAAACCTCTGAGATGATAGCACACTACAACCTTTAGTTGGATTTTCAGCCTAATCATTGATCAACTGTAATCCCATAGAGTTGATCTTTAAGCAAATGAACAACATGTTTTTTCATTCTTAATTTCGAATATGGCTCAGTGATGAAATCGGAAGTTGGACCAAAGACTTGGGGGATTAGAGTTCTAATCATAGCATATGCATATAAGTATGGTGTCTAAGCCTTGCTAGACAAAATTATATGTACCTGTATACTGTATTGGTGGGAGGACACTAGTATCCGGCTGGTAGATAGTGGAATAGTTGAGGTGCACACAAGTTGGCCAAACACGACCTTTATCAAAATAAATAAGTGAAGAAATAAAAGATAAGGTTTATTTAGAAAGTTATTTTCTAGGGACCAGGTTCGCACCCTTTTAGAAAGTTTATAAGGTGTGGTGAAGCTACTTTCCTTGCTTTGATTCTTATAGTAAATGTATTGACTAACCTAGACCCTGTCTAGTCCTTGATAAAAGTTACGATGAAGTACTTTCTTCTGCATGAAAAAAGAAAGAAGAATAAGATTCCCGTCAGGAATGATATTATAAACTTTATCTTCGTGGAAGTTAAGGTAGTGCTAGCTTGCCCATGAGGCTCTGTAAGAGTTTATCCATTTAGCATTAGTTAGATAGCCTTCTCTGAGCAATCAACTATTCAGAGTTGTTATCTATTCACCTGTCTTTACACCAAAGCTGATGCAGCAAGAGTCCAAGTACTTGCATAAATAGCTTTAATTAGTCGACACTGAGAAAAGATATGTAGGAAACCCTGACCCTTGAGGGAACTAACTTCACATGAGAGGAGAAAATTGAATAAATTAAAGATGACCTAGACTCTTGAATCTACTTCTGAACTCCAATCTTAAGAACATAATGTTTACTTTTCATATTCCCATTTTTGTATATTAGTCCCAACTCCTTATTTTTATCTTTCGTCCTTCAAGAGTCAGCCATATCATGACATTCTTGTGAACACCAATCTCAAGAGATGGAATGTTTCTCTTTAATAACCGATATTTTTATTTCTTTTGCCCATCTCCATCCCTTCCAGCTTCATCAAGAGGGTGGCACATTACCCTTTTGATATCATTGACAGTCAATATGTCTTTTCATCTTGCCAACCAAAATATATTTATAGAAGTGTTATGTAAAATAACCACATTAAAAAGTTTAATCTACTTATTTCAATCGAATTTATTGATAACCCTATGTCTTCAAGTTTCATGGTTATGAAAAAAACTTTTTATAAATTTTTTACCTTTTTGAGATGGTGGGGATTCATATAGCTGCTTGACCTCATTAAAAGAATGATTCTTATAGCTGCTTGGATTGAGATGTTGACGTTGATGTGGTTGTTGTTGTTCTCAATCATCCACCATATTGATGGAAGGTGGTCACAAATAACCACTAAACTCTACGGTTTCTTTCCCTTGCGACTAGCAAATATGTAGTCTTCTTGTTTTGATTCAAAAACTTTTCTATGCTTTAGTTCCTCTGTTGTTTTCTCATCTTTTTTCTTCTTCCATGTTTACATCAATTGTAAATCTTCCAATTGATAAGTTGTTGAAAATAATTGTTACATACTGATCAATAGATAGTAAAAGGAAATTCGCTTAAATGCATTGTGTGTTTTGACAGATCAGAGACTCAGAGTTGGATTATTATGAGTTAGAAGGAAAAGTTAGACATGGCTTTTACTCAGAAGACAGGTATTATGGTGAGGATGGTCAACTCTCCTGGTTCAATGCTTGAGTAAGGGTTGGGGTGGGGCTACTTATGCGCTCTTATCAAGCAACCATTACAAACCTGCGGATGAGGTTCTTTTAAGCTTGAGAAGTTCAGTGCGAGTAAACTGTGGTCGTTATTGACTTGATTTGAAGATGAAAATCAAGACCGTTAATGGTGGTTGTGATGTCCAGCACTCAACGGTAAGTAGGCAATAGAAGATGACATAGTGGAGCCACTGAGGTGTGATATGATATCAATATATGGAGTGAATATTAATTCTTGATATACTAAAGTTGCAAAAGACCCTCCATGTTGGAGGTCTCAAGTTCGAAACCTCTTGACAGCGGAAGCAAGGGGTTTTGCCTTCTAGGTCGAGCTCGTCATACCAGGCTTGCCTAGTGCGGGTTACCTCTCTTATGTGGTTTGCGAGCTATTGCATAGGAGTTGGGTTTTTACCCTGTGCGCACCCAAATGGTAGCGGCTGTGGGTTTTCCTTATCATAAAAAAAAAGACCCTCCATCAAAGACTTCTACCGGAATGTTGACTGAAATACTGATGTGGATATAGTTGTATTTGAAACCGTTGGGAACAATGTGTTTATAGGTATAGCAACGTGCTGTGTTGGGGAAGATGAGTTGTATTTAGATGTAAGTTTTTCATACATCATCTTTTCGAGTAAAGTTTTTCTGGGTAGCTAGCGCCGGATGCTGCTAACATCTTTTTTGGTGTTACTTTTTGTGAGTTTACATTGGTCGTTCAATTTTGGTCATGGCAACAAGCTGCCATTGTGTAATAAGTGTCGTTTGTATAGTTCTGAGTTCTGACTGAAGCGGATACTGTACAAATTACTAATACAAGGAATAGTTTCTTCTGTAAATTCTTGAATTTTTGGTACAGTGCTCTGAAGTATTTTCCCCCCTTCTCGGTACCTCTATTGGAGCTTGACTAATTTGAATTCGCATTGGATAGGGGCCATTAGGCGGTAGCGCTCCCTACCAAAGATTTTTTTTATATTTAGAGCTCACAAAATCGAGATCTCTAATTAAGAGAGAAGTAACTCCATTCGTTACCCCAAGTCATTTGGTTGTATCATTGATGTTGACATACAAATTGTAAATTTTATCATGGTACCTTTCAACAAAAGATAATATCAAAAGTATTCATTTTTTGTCTATCAAAAATTTACATCAAGTCAAACAATATTATATAAACTGAGATAGATGGAACGCGATAATTATTAATTATATTTAGTAACTTTATATTTGAAATTATAATAATGGTGTGGTTTTTTTATTACAAAATTAAATTAAATAATATATAAAGATTATTACTATGAATTGAGTGGGTGTTTGAAAAATTAACTCAACTAACATCGTACTATCGTTAAATTGAAACTTTATCATACCTTATTATCATGGAATAGTTGATCCGCTTGCATATACAAATGACTTGTATTTATTACTACTACTAATAATAAGGATTTTAGAAATTCTACCAACCCATTTATTTATAGATAAGAGAAATTGTACCATTCATTGAAAATTGTGGACTGCTATCTTGAAAGGAAAAAATACATAGATTATAATTAGAAGTGAAAAAGGTCTAATATATTCATAACTTTACTATTGATATAGTGTCATTACAAAATGATCCAGATATATATAAAATGAAACAAAGGGTGTATTTTTTTTGTCTCGTTTTACTTGTTCAATTTGGATTTTTTATTTGGTCCTTTTTACTTATCACTTTTCTGAAATAAAAGGAAGTTCTCCTCTTCCTCTTTTTACTTGTTCAATTTTGAGTTTTTGCTCATCCCTTTTTACTTTTCATTTTTGACAAATTAAGACTCGCCTTATCCCTCAAGATTCACCCAGCTGTAACAACGCAAAATGTGAAAATGGGCACAAACAGGAAGTTACTGATGGAGTACGCGTAGCATGGACGTGCATACATTATAAAAAAAAAGGCAGGAATATTGTATTTTTTTTTTTTGGGATTATTTGATCTATTAAGACTGATCCCCAAGCACGTGAATACGCGCTCTCTCTCTCTGTCTCTCTCGTTCTCCATCCATTGATTGCTAGCACGAAGGGCGGATCCATAATTTGATTGGGTAAGTTTCTGCTCTTTTCTCTTCATATCCCTTTGTTAATGGATTCTCCATCTCTGTTTTTCGCACAAATCATACCTGTTGCTTTTCTATATTTTCTGTCGGATCCTAATTCCGATTCAATTTCATCGCCGATAGAGAACCGCCGGCAATCAATTAGGTTTCAGTTACAAATCGTGTATAACCCGTTCCATTCGATTTCAGCCCCAAATCTAATGCTGATGCAGCTTTCTGTAAGATGATGTACTGTACTGTAGTTCCTTTTGAAAGAAATAATGAAGCTATAAAGGACGATTTCTCAGATTAAGATAAAGTCTTTGACTGATTGATTATTATTATTGTTATCATCATTTGTACCGGCTTAACTTGAATTTCTGTAAGAGGTTGTTTACAATTAATTCATATATATACTGCCTAGATCTAAATTAGTCTGTTCGAAGGGCTTTTTGTGTTAATGTTTGCTACTGTGTGTGGACAATTTGATCATTAATTTCTTTAGTAAGTCTTTGAATATTTTGTCTTAGATTATAACTGATTCTCTACTCTACAGTGAACTGGTTATAATCATAGAGAAACAGCTGGAATATATGTGGTAGTATGCGTTTATAAACATGGAATATTCTAGGCTAAATGCATGGTACTTTTCGATTGCTAGTTGTGGTTTGTTGCTTCTTAGTGAGCTAGAGAACTGTTGAAGAGTGCTTATTATCGTTCTTGCATATAGTGATGCATGTTTGACAGTTAGCTCAAGTGTATGATCAAAGCTAATTCAGCCAGTTGATTGATGTTTTTTTTTCTGTTCTTTTTTTCATTTAGAGTGCGCTACATATGAATAATGTCCTAAGCTGTTTTAGGTGTGCTTTTTGATCTATACCATGACATTGCACCTTTTGATAGATGAGGGAAGTGTGAGAAGCTATGAATGTCATGCAGGAATATGGGTTGACTACCATCTATCCAACTGGATGTGTTTTCTGATTTCATATATCCAGAAATATTTGGTTTTTGACCTGAAATACTTGAATATTTAGATTTCTCAAAGAAATAAGTTTTCTACTCTAGGAGTTAGTCCAATTTTGACACAGTTTGTTAATAGTGGTATTAATTGTATGAACATTATAGGTTTGTATTTTTCTGTTCTGGATAATATGGTGCAAAACACTATATTACATATTGTAGCCTGCCATTGCTTCATTAGCCAGGAAGAGTGAAACATGAAGTCTGAGCTATTGCATTTCTTGTGTTTCAGTGGTCTTGATTTGAGATCACAGTTTGCTTTGTGATGTTGGTAGTTCACTGGAAAAGGCCTTTTCTGTTTCCTTAACTTGGGAGAGCATGCGACGGAAAAGTTTTCTAGAAAAAGAAACGCATGGGGGTTTCAAAGTATTTAATTCATAAATCACCTGAGTTCTTTTTGAAATGTGGTTTTTACATCCTAGAGATTACCACTTGTTTAATCCTTGTCACAACCTCTACTAAAGGAATTGACATTTGTTTCATATTTCATCACTTACATGCATCTTGACATTTGGTGCGTTTTCCTTTTTCTCTTGCCTATAGACTCTACAAATAAGCTTCTCAAGGCCAAAAGATCTACAAGTTTCGTATTTGAAGAATGGTCTATCTTGTTGCACACAAGTATAAGTGACACTTTTTTTAACTGACAAGTGCAGTGGTTGAATCTGGGTGGTTGAAAGAATGTCAGGCATGGAGGATGGAGCTGAAAAGTCGAACCCATCCACCCAACAAGAAGTTGTGTTCGAACCAAGATTTTTTGTTTTCATCTTACATTTTAGTTATATTACTGATATATTGACATAAGTTATCCTTCTTTTTGTTATAGGAGGAAGTTGTTAAAAAGAAATATGGAGGAATGATACCTAAGAAGCCACCTCTAATCTCAAAGGTAAGTCATAGTATTTGTCTGCTAGATTGTTACTGTGATTAGTGGTACAGTAAATATCAACATTTTTTTGTGAGTATTGCTTCTATCTGTGTTATAAACCATCTCTTTTGTTTTCAGGACCATGAGCGTGCTTATTTTGATTCTGCTGACTGGGCTCTTGGAAAGGTATTTTTGCTCTTTGTACTCTTTATGATTTCGCTATAGTTGAAGTTTATACAGACATTATATTAGTATGATGATCACCTAAACCTTTATGATGGTTAATGATCACAGCAAGGTGCAGATAAGAAGCCCAAAGGTCCACTGGAGGCACTTCGCCCAAAATTGCAGGTATTTTGTCGCTTATGTGTCCTCTGAATGGAACTAATCATTTGTCTAAGGCTCTCGATTTTTCTGATAGGTTAATGATTGATGAAACAATTTATTTGACATAATTTCTTCTTTGATTGACATTTAAATGTGATGTTAAAGAGATCCTATGGTCATTTGGGATCATTTGATGTTTCAGTATTTATATACCTTTTGACTTTATGGTTGCATAAGACTTTAGTTCAAGAAATTTTATTTTTGGTCTTTCTGGATTCTTTGGTTCACTTCTAATGTCTAACGTCTCTTTTGAACTTTTAATTCTAGCCAACACAACAGCAAACGCGATACCGCAAGTCTCCTTGTGCTCCATCAGAAGGTGAAGGTATGCAAGATGATTGATTTTGTTTATATACCGACTTCTTGTTCATGTAAATTAAGTTTTTGCTTTTGGGGGAAGGACCTCACAAAGCATTAACAGATGGAGATAGTTACTAAGTTGGGTTGTTCACTGTTGAGTTATAGTTCTTTTGTCCTGATAATTCTGAAAAGTTTTATGACCTTGTCTCCTGTGTCTTTCCTAGATGGAATTGCTCCGTTGGAGGATCCAACTGCAAATGAATGAGAAGGAGATGTTGACTCTTTGTCGAAATGTCATAAGCTGTTTACATATCTGCTCTTAAGAATTTAAAAAATAAAAATGATTCACGGGGTGTTTCAACTTTTAATTGAGGCTGGTATTGTGTTGCTGTAACATTGATGTAGGATATTTTTCTTATGCTGTCTAATGAAACGAGTTTCCTGTTTGGGTCTATCCATCCTTCCATGAATTTATTTTAGTACTAGCTGCTAAAATGATTATGTTACTATTATTATTTATTTACTTGTATTTGTGTTAGTATTACTTTAAGCATTAGTATTGGTGAATCCATGGTTTCAAGTTATGGTAGAATGAGATCCAAAATAAAATTAGCTATGCTTAGTGGTAACATGAAATTGGAACTTGGAAGTCTGCTGTGTTAATTCGAGTAGTAACAAACACATCTAGATTTTCTTTTGTCCATGATCTCCAGCCAGCTTGTGTGCACTTCGATTAGTTTCACAAGGTAATTTCTACCTTTTACTAGTACAAATATTGGGTAACTCTATCTACCAAGATTTGGACAGATGTGACATAATCATAGTTTTTAACCCCACATCATTGTCAATTAGGCACTCACTTGAGAGAATTTTATTGATTTCGCAAACATCCTAAGAATTTAAGGATAACACAACAAAGCATTACACTTTTGAATGATTGTAGTTGGACCAGTGGTGTTCATTGATCCTTAATAGTCACTTCAGAATGAATCACAAGTCTAGAAATGTCACCATGGGTTTGGATTTGAGATGTGATGAATGAAAACTCAACCTTTTGCTTCCATCACAAATGTTTCTTAAATATAGCTACTTCTAAATCCGTTCAACGCCAAATATGGTAAAGATTGGGTCTTTATGTCCATTTGTCTAGCAATAGAGATATATTCAACAATACTATAAGTCTCTATGTCTATTCGACGTTCTTTCCTTTTTTCAACAAAAAATAAATGATAGCGTAGAGTTGACTTAGAACAAGTCAATAACAACTGCAAGTTTCACATAGACCTAAATACACTCTTAATTCCTTGTTCTTGCAAAGTCATTTCTTCCAAATCTCGAAAAACATTTATTCCATGGCTGCCAATATCCAAAACTCTGATATAGAAATTTGCAATGTCATTTCAGAATCAAAGAGAATCGCCACTTCCCAACAACACCATTTCAGAGCTCTCTCTCTTCTCTTCTTGCTTCCTTTGTCTATTTTCACATTCCTCTTTCTAAATTTCGAAAAAACAATAATCATTTCATTCATCTTAGCCTTCTTTGTCATAATATCCGCTTTTTGTGCTGTGGCTACTATAACATACACTACTTTTCATGGATATAACGGTCAACCTATCGATCTTTCCTCGATTCTTTTCTCCATTTTCCCCTTGTTTCTTCCCTTTATTTCTACTTTCACCCTTTTACTACTCATCTTGGCTTTAATTTCCATATGCCTTGGCCTTGTGTTCCTTTTGATCTCCAAAGGAATTCTACTCATGGGGTTTGACATGAATTTAAATTCATTTTACTTTAATTCCTATGTTTCAATCATGATTGTAGTTGGAATATTTTTGGACATGAAGTGGATGTTAGCAAATGTGATTATTGTGGTAGAAGGTAAAAGATGCTATGAACCTTTACGTAGAAGTGCTTATTTGATGAAAAAATTGAAATGGGGGGCAATTTTGTCATTTCAGTTTCTCTCCGTCGCTCCGGTAGGGATGTTTTTGTGGAATTGCGGCACTTTTTGGCTGATACATACCGGTGGTTGGAGTAAATGGTTGAACATCGTTTCTTTTGCAATGGACTTAGTGATTTACTCAGCATTTTTGACATTGTTCTTACTTCCTAGTTTGGTTCGAAATGTGATTTTGTATGTGCAGTGCAAGGCCCTATGTGGGGAATTTTTGGAAGACTTACCCCCCTATGATTTAATATAGGTTCAATTTTCTTGATTTTCCAAGTTTCATTGTCTTAAGTTCACATGTAGTGAGTGTGTAAGTGTATTATAATCACTTGATGAGCTATATACGGTAAAGATCTGTATTTAAATTCTTTTGTATCCCTTCTCCCTACAAGCTCCAACCGCACCCAAAAAAAAATAAATAGCGAGTGCATTTCTTCTTTTGGTCATAATTTTCCTATTGTTATGGAATCTTCAATTGTTGGTAATATGGTTAAAAATTTATTGTAAAAGTAGTAAGATTGTTTATTTTTGTCGTATTTCAACTTGGATAATTTGTATTTATTTTTTAAAAATAAAATTAATAAATATATGTGCGAATATATTGATAATAGTACCACATGTTTTTATTTCTCTATTACTTGATTAAGAAGATGACATGTTGCAATTGGAACAAGACTGATTCTTAATAATCTAATATGCCCAAACTAATATTTGAACACAATTTTGACCAGTTATACGCGAAACATATATTTTGCTTTTCAATAAAAGATTTTTCACAAATAAGGGCATAATACATAAACTGAACGCTTAAATTTATATAAAATTAAACAAGTAAATATATGTCTTATATGAGTAAATATCTCAAAAGGTCACTCAAATATGTGAAATTATTTGAGAAAGTCACTCAACTTGATTTTATATCAATAAAGTCACTCAACTTATGGATTTTCTTTTATAAAAATCACTCAACTTAAGCTATTTTTCTAGAAAATCATTATAACCAAAAGATAAAAGGGATAAATTGCACAAAATTATCCTTCAAAGTTTAGTTTTGTAATACTTACTTCCATTATAGTTTATAATATTATGTTTATTTCTCTTATTTTATATAATTTTAAATAATTATTTTATTTTTAATAATTATTTTCTTAACCTAATTATTATTAACACAAAAATTTATGATTTAACTAAATTTTCCTTTATCATATATTATTTAATTTAAATAATTATAACATCTTTTATTCAAGTTATCAAAAAAATCTAACTTTGCAAAACAAACTCATTTTTTATTCTATATAAATATGCACGCCACACTAAATAATATCATATTAAACACTAATATCAAATATTCGATCCACAAATTAAAATGAAATTTTAATTCAAAACCATGCAAACAGAACTACTGGAGGGATATTCAAAAACTAGCTAGTATCTAATATTTAGTTGAAATAATTTTTTGAAAAACTTTTGCAAAGTGGGGAAAAAATGAATGGTTCTTTTTCTTAAAAGACATCTCAGGTTGACGAAGGAAGAAAAAGAGTGAAGAATTTGGGGGTGGGGAAAAAAGAGGGAAGAATTTGAGGGGGGGGGGGAGGGGGTATCTGAGCCTGATTCTGTCATCCATGTCCAGTTGGGGTGGGAGGAGATGATTCGGTTTTGGAGTCATCGAATTTGGATTTATTCGACTAATTTTGAAGTATTGTGTATATGCATTTTATTATCAAAATACAATATTAAGGGTATATATTGGTGGGTATAAATTATGGTAAAATATGATGAAACC
>NW_006238936.1:2510044-2591659 GCF_000226075.1 Solanum tuberosum | reverse complement strand
TTAAGACAATTACTAAAAATAAAATAAAATAAAATAAAATAAGAGAAATATGCATAATATTAAACTACAATAGAAGTAAGTATTACCAAACTAAACTTGAAGGGTAGTTTGTGCAATTCTTTTTTTAATCTTTTGGCTATAATGATTTTCTAGAAAAATAATTTAAGTTGAGTGATTTTATAAAAGAAAATCCATAAATTGAGTAACTTTATTGATATAAAACCAAATTGAATGACTTTCTCAAATACTTTCACATACTTGAGTGATCTTTTAAGATATTTACTCTCTTATGTGTATTATGTCATATAAGATGCGTGAGTCTATATATTTAATTTTATACAAATTTAAATATATGTTTATATATAATTAAAATTAAATGACATAATTGTCAGCGAAGATCACGTCAAAGAGAACGTATAAGAATATGCCTAAAATAAACAGATATTCAATCATAATTTTGTTTCTCAGGTAAAATTTAAATTTTTCAACAACTATTTCCAAACTTAACTGAACCCCAAAACGGTTAAAGAAATTAAAAGCATAGTATATATATATAGATATATTAAACGATTCCATCACGTTTCCCAAGGATATTCCCTTAGATTAGGGACTTGATTGAGAAATAAAGTAATTAATAAGGGCTGTTTTGGAAAAAGAGAAAGTCACAGGGCCAGTGTGACACACAAAAAAAAAGTGACAGGGAAGACTAGGGTCTCTCACAACTCTTGAGGCAAAAAACCGGCACCTCATTGCTTTCTAAACTCGCCGGAGAAAAAGACGGAAATGCTCGCCGGTGTTCTCCGGCGTCCATAATCATTTCCGGCAACAACGTCATCCAGATCTCCGGCAGCAACAATGGCGCACCACAACAAAACGACGTCGTTGATTACTCAACAAGTTCCTCTAGTCATAACACTCAATTGCATCGAAGACACAACGTTAGAACAAGAATGTCTCTCCGGCATCGCAGTAATCGAACACGTCCCACTCAGCCGCTTAGCCGAAGCCCGGATCGAGTCAGCTACAGCCGTACTTCTTCACTCACTTGCGTTCCTTCCACGCGCGGCACAACGCCGGCTCCGTTCATGGCAGCTTATTCTCTGTCTCGGCTCCTCCGACCGCGCTGTCGACTCAGCTCTCGCTTCTGACCTTGGACTTTCTCGGCTTGTTCATGTAGATGTTAACCGCGCTGAAGAGGTTGCGGATACTGTTATGGCTCTTATCCTTGGTTTGCTTCGCCGTACTCATCTTCTCTCTCGCCATACGTTATCGGCTTCCGGCTGGCTTGGCTCCGTTCAGCCCCTGTGCCGTGGAATGCGCCGCTGTCGCGGCCTTGTACTGGGAATTGTTGGTAGATCTGCGTCTGCAAGGTCTTTGGCTACCCGGAGTTTAGCATTCAACATGAGCGTGCTTTATTTTGATGTTGAGGTAGTTATATTGATGAATTTCGGTTAAAAATGTCAACTTTTCTGACTAGATTTCACACTTCAACTGAAATATATCAATCAATCAACATGATCCTGCTATATTATGATGTTGAGGCAGTGAAATTGATGTATTTCGGTTTAAAATGCTGACCTTATGACTAGATTTCACAGCTTAACTGAAATATATCATTCAATCAACATGATCCTGCTATATTTTGATGTTGAGGTAGGAAAGTTGATGTGTTTCGGTTGAAGATTTCAAGCTCTATGAGTAGATATTTCATTGCTTAACTGAAATATATCACGTAAAACTACTAAAAGTTCACTTTGGGTGTCCCTGTATAAATAGCACAGTGAAGGGAAATATCAAAGCATAGTGAAGGATTGCTGAGATAAGTATTAGTGTTTCATATCAATGCGTGCTAACCGTTTTTATTTCTTAAATGCTTACAGGGAAATGGAAAAATGAGCAGACACTCTATTAGATTCCCACCTGCTGCCAGGAGAATGGATACCCTTAATGACTTACTCGCTGCAAGTGACCTGATATCATTACATTGTGCTCTAACAAACGAAACAGTTCAAATTATTAATGCAGATTGCTTGCAGCACGTAAAACCTGGTAATTTTTTCTCTGGATATGTATCTGTAGTAGTTTCCTGTTGCCTCAATCCCACATTTCCCCTCTCAAAGGGGTGACTTGTTGATCATTTCATGCAGGGGCGTTTCTTGTTAACACCGGTAGTTGCCAACTGTTAGATGATTGTGCTGTGAAACAACTTCTAATAGAGGGAAGCATTGCTGGCTGTGCTTTGGATGGTGCTGAAGGGCCACAATGGATGGAAGCATGGGTATGATGAATAGTCTTAGGGTATGATTGAATGTTAGGAATATATTTGGTTAAATAGCTCTTTTGTTGAATTTCTGTCATTAATGGCATGATTGCTAGTAAATAATGGTGAGACTGAATTTTCCGTCCGATGTTTCTTCAAAATGTCTTTCTTTTGTGCAAGAGAGAGTGAGAGGCCAATTAATAGCTGAAGCTCTTCTACAAATGGTTTGCCCAGGTGAAATTCATAAACCTGTGAGGGATGTGTACTCATTTAGGAAATTATTGAGAAAGTTGGTTATTGCCTTACTGTGAAAGCTTGCTTGTTTGATAGATATTGTCCTGCAGTTTTGAGATTGAAAATTGGGTTGCACATATTGAACTGAATTAATTTTGAAGCACTTAGAATGAACTCTATTCCAAGGTCTTATAGCCCTAAGTCCATGCATGCTAGTGATTCTTATCCTTAACTTTTAGACCGAACTCCACCTGGTGTATATATTCACTTAGGAACCAAAACATGTATGGGTGTAGTCTAGCAGGCATCCTTAATCTCTTGCCTCGTCAAGGTGTATGCCTTGTCGAACACTTGTTTTGGTGAGAGATTAATGGATAGAGAAGTGTTTCAGGATGCTGTTGAAATGCTTAGTTGTTCTGAACTTTTTCTTTTTGATGACAAGGGAAACCCGCAACCGCTACCTTTTGGGTGCGCACAGGGTAAAACCCCTGCTCCTATGCAATAGCTCGCAAACCACAAAGGAGAGGTAACCCGCACTAGGCATGCCCGGTGCAACGAGCTTTTTGTTTTTTGTTCTGAACTTTTTGTTACTCCTTTATCTTGTTATGCTCCATAAATAAAGTTGGGGAAGAGATCTGGCATTTCATCTTCTCTTATGGATGATGCCAAGGTTATGATCCAAGTCCAACAACTTGAATGTTGTTGTTTTCAATTTTCTTTTCTTCTTTTGTTATTTCTTCTACTTCTGCAGTATTTTATATTGTTGCATTTGAAGGCCTTTAAAGTGATTCATTATAAAAAAAAAAAGGCCTTTAAAGTAATCAGGGTTGTGATTTGTGCCTCATTGTGACATTTTTGCAATGCCTGCTCTACTTTCTAGAAATCTACCTGTCCAACAACAACATACCCCGTGTAATCCCACAAGCGATCTACTTGTCCATGAGTAAAAAAACTAATTCTCCTATCTGAAACACTGACTCTGATAATTCACTTGACTTCTGTAAAAATCTGTTTTTTTTCCTATAACTATCTTATATTTGTCCTTTTACAAATTTAAGCTAATAGAAAGAAAGGAGAGAAAAAACTCTGGACAATTTATAATTGTAGAGCTGTGTCGATACTATCAAATCTTTGCCCTAGTATCACTAACCAAAAGTAGTTTCTTGTCGATTTAGTACAGTCATATTGTACAAATACTAAGTGGTATTTAATCAAGTTCTGTAAGAAATTGTGTCGACTATGAGACACTATGAACTCATATATGTCTGATATTTGAGTGGGCCTGGTTAGACACGTGTAGAGTGCTTATAAAGATTTACTTTTTTGAATTTCAAGTTTTGTATACCCTTGGACTTCGAGGGGTGTGAAATCCTTTTTCTTTTTGCACCACTTTGTTTCTAATAGAGGCAGGGGATTGAGGATTATTAGGTGGAGATTGCCAATGTTTGTTGGTGGTATCTGTTTGTTACATTTGGATTCTTGGATCTATGTTAATTTGATATCAGCTATATGCTATTTTGAATATAGTCCTTGGTTGGTTTCTTTTAATTGACGTAAGTGGATGTATCTTTGGATTAGGTAAGGGAGATGCCCAATGTCCTGATACTGCCGCGCAGCGCAGATTATAGTGAAGAGGTGTGGATGGAAATAAGGGAGAAAGCTATTTCTATGCTGCAGTCATTCTTCTTGGATGGTGTTGCTCCAAAGGATTCTGTGTCCGATGAAGAAGAGGAAAGCGAGATAGGGTATGACAATGAAGTTCACCAAATACAAGATGTTGAAAGCGCGTTGCAGGGTTCTCCTAGTCAGCAGGCCATTGAAGATGTTGCAGAGAGCTCTCAGAAAAGATTAGCGAGTGTCTCGAGGGAATCACCTAGTCAGCTTCAAGGCTCCATGGTGTCTCAAAATAGTTCTGGTAGATCTGAAGTAAAGAGAAGCCGATCAGGTAAAAAGGCTAAAAAGCGGCATGGGCGCCAAAAATCACAACACAAAGTGGATGATCACTTGGCATTTGAAAAGGAGAGTACGTCACACCATGAAGATGGGGCAACAATGAGCGGAACAGATCAAGGTGTGAGTTCCAGTTCACGTTTTGCTTCTCCGGAAGATTTAAGAGGTAGGAAGACATCAATTGAATCAATACAGGAATCATCAGTGGAGCAGCTATCAAAAAAAGGCATAAATCTCAGCAGAAAATCTTCAGAACTGCTGAAGGATGGTTATGTAATAGCTTTACATGCAAGACATCATCCCGCTTTGCATGTCTCCAGACAAAGAGTCAAAGGGGGTGGTTGGTTCCTCGACACAATGTCAGATGTTACAAAAAGAGACCCAGCGGCACAGTTCCTTGTGGTTTCTAGGAGCAAGGTATGCCTGAAAAGAAATTTTCTTTTCCAGTTGCGGTAGAGCTGCCCTCTACCTTCAGTTTGTGGGGAACTATCAGCATAGTGCTTTGGGTTGTGTTGAGGGTGTGGGTGAGGAGAACTAGGAGCCATTTGGGCAACTTCTGCAAAATGTTTCAGAAAAAAAATTTGTGCAAAAAGAAAATATATGGATTATTGTAGTTCTTTTTGTGTGTTTTGAGAGTAGAGGAACTCGTTGCCAACTCCCTCAAGCCACGTATAAATATATAGTTTCTTCTAAAAATTATTCTCAGAAACTTCTAGAAAAAAATTAAAAAATACATTTTTTTCGGCAATAGTTTTTTCAAGATTTCAAAAACATTTCCTCAAACAAATGCTTTGTGAACACATGTAATGACTCTGAGGTTCTTCTCTTTCAGGATACAATTGGGTTGAGATCATTTACTGCTGGAGGGAAGTTACTACAGGTATGATTTATCACTGTAATTCTTTTTATAAGACATCATTGACCAAACCATTAGGAAACTGCAAAAGCTTTGAAGTTAAATTGTTGCTTCTACATGCTAGGAACTTTAAGTTTGAGATCACTTACGTATTAATTCACTTGGACAAACATAAAACTCTGGATGAATAGTTCTTATATTTATTTCATCAGAATAATTCTTATTTTATATTTAGAATTTTTTTACCCCTCTCCGCAGAAGATGCTGTAGCTTTCCAAGTGCTCTTTGTTCTACGTCCTTAATTTTGGTAGTTATAAAATACTTTCTCCATGTTGTAAGTTAGCATCAATAGCTGAGATAGAAATTCATTTCCATATATCTAGACCTTGCTGTTAAGAAGTTATTCGCTCCAAAATTTGAGGGAATTTTGTGTTGGAGAAGTTCTAAATTTGTCGATATAAGAGGTTAACATGTGCAGGTATTCAATAGGAATCAGAGATATTAGATTTGTTGCACCCGTTCTATTGTGGATTTCTAGCTTGCTTGATTTTATTGGTATTCATATAGAAGTGGTGATTTCACCTTGACCCCGATTTTGCAGATAAATAGGAGAATGGAATTTGTATTTGCAAGTCACAGTTTTGATGTTTGGGAGAGTTGGACATTTGAAGGCACTATGGAAGAATGTCGACTAGTTAACTGTAGGAATCCTCTGGTAAGTTCTTGTTCTGCTTCAGACATTCAGAACTCTAGCTCCCATGCCCAATTGCATGATAGTTACTTACTGCAACCATTTTGGTAATATGTCCCCAGTACATCTGTTTTCCCTTTCTTTGAACTGTGGTTTTTAATCGAGTGGATTACATCCATTATGAGATCAGTTATTTAAGAATGCTTATTCTCTATCATCCACTTTAGAAATACCCAATATTTTGATGTTGCCATCACTGCAACCTGCAGGCTGTTTTGGATGTACGTGTTGAAGTACTTGCAGCTGTTGGAGAAGATGGTATCACTCGATGGCTTGACTAGGCAGTTTCTTGAACCACTGCGCATGATTTTTTAACATATGCTGTGCTGATTCGTTTGGAATATTTACCACAAGTAGTTTTGTAAAGCATTGAGTCTCCCTCAAAGCAAGAGTTGTAAGTTTTTAAATGTAACTTTCATTATTGCCTCCTGTCATGGTTCTTTCTTTCCATGACCATGGCTCATTGTATTTTGAGGATTCAAAAATAGGCTTGCCTTTTGTTTTAACTGTTGCTTTTTTAATGGACGTTTGCATGCTTTGCGAGTAATGAGTAATGTAGTATATAATGATACTTTATAGCTGTTAACTTAAAACCTTCAATCACTGTAGCACCAAAGTTTTGTTCCAGCATAAGCAAATGATTATTACTAGGTAATTTCTTCACATATATCTTAGACAATTCGTGTACACCCATTTTGAATAATCCGTTTTATCCAACGAAAATCTACATGTATTATACTGGAAATTAGATATTGTACTTACTAATTATGCAAAACTTTATGTTGCAATTTGCAAACAAAATGTTAATATATTATTAGATAGTGAAATTTTATTTTTTAATAAAATATGTGGTCAATCAGTGATCCCTTAGCTACCTTTTATCTGTACCTAAGTTCTACTCATTAGCTATGTGTGAACAAAGAAGAAGGAATATGCCTTTAAAGCCAAATCACTAGTAAATAAATGATTCTCCCTCTATCCCTAATTGCTCCTTGCTTATAATGAGAATCCGTTGAAGCTTATTCAAGATTGATCTTTCTTATCCGAGATTCTTATCAAACTCTGCCACTGTTGGTGCGACACAGGTAGTAGTGACTGAAAGAGTTGATGCGGCATGATTGCGATTATAAGCGTCCTATTTAGTTTAGGGATTTAAGGACTAGGCCTGTTGAGGAATTGAGCTCACTTGCTGCACTTCCTCCTCAAGGTCCGGTGCAGGGGACATGTGCGAAAGTCCTCTAAAGAAAGAGGATGACGGGGGAGAGGCCGTGCTTAACAAATGAGGACGGTTGTCCACTTTTCCTTTTTTAGTTGTCTCTAATTACTTGTCCAATTGACAAATCAAGAAATGAATTTTTATACCTATAATATCTTCAATTAATTACTTTGAAAAAGGTAGAATTTCTTGAAAATCTTAAGTTTCTAATTGAGGAAAGACTCAAAATAGTCCCTCATCTTTGGGTTAAGGCTCAAAGTCATCCTTGAGTTTTCACATGAAGCACTAATAGTCTCTCATGTTTGCAATATTGGTGCACTTTTGGTCCTCCTCCAAGATTTTGCGTATTTTTTTAACATTGATTTTATCCATAACTTATGTATGAGATATTCAATCGTCATTTTATATATTTAGTAGAAAGAATAACTCCATATGAGAGAATATGAGAACACACCTTGTTTTTAGTAGAAATCGTATTGCAGGTAAAGTCGAGAGGTTCATCACGATAATTTCACGTGCAATAGTATAAATTTTTTCTTTTCTTCCAACGTCATATGTTAAGATGATCTTAGTTTAACTGCAGTAATATTTCTGCTGAACAGAACAAGGTGTTCTTCTTATCACCTTTTCTCACATAGAGTTATTATTTCTATTAAATATATAAAAAGACGATTGGATATTCCTTACATAAAATTGTGAACAAAATTGATGTTAAAAAATAGGCAAAAATTTAGGGGAGGACCAAAAGTGCACCAATATTGCAAACATGAGGGACTATTAGTGCTCCATGTGAAAACTCAAGGATGACTTTGAGCCTTAATCCAAAGATGAGGGACTATTTTGAGCCTTTCCTCTTTCTAATTCATCCACTTCATAATTAATAAGGGTAAAATGGTAAACTCACTATGTCAATCATTGTTTTCTTAATAGGTGTGTCAATTAAAAAATGGACATATAATTAGAGACAGAGGGAATAATAATTGGAAAATTGATTAATCTTTTTTTACGTCCAAGCAGGGGCGGCTCAAGCATATTCGTGGCCTAAAACAAAAATCAAACGGGGCCTTAAGTTAAATTGTTAATAACTTTTATCTAATTGATTTGTTCTAGTTTTCAATTGATAATATAGCCATTCTTATTTTAAATTATTTTTAATGAGATATAGTACTCCAAATATGTCAAATTCTTCTAATAATTCCTTCATTTTTCGTGAAAAATTACTTTTTCTAAAAATAGTATTCAATATTTATTAAAAAAAAAATTTACTTATAACCTATTATTATTAAAAATGAGGCCCCTTAAATTTTGAGGCCTAAGGCACATGTCTTTTTTTTAACACTGTCGAGCCGCCCCTGCGTCCAAGGGTGAAGTTTTTTAATTTTTTGTAGATGAGGCATAACTAATAATAATCGTGTGGTTAAGGACATCAATAACATCATATGTAACATGGATAACCCTAATTGAAATTTTGTCAGAAATGAATTAATACTAACCTAAAGTTTTAAATTCAATCTTCTTATTTTAGATTACAAGAGGGTAAGAATGAGACAATCAATTAGTAGATTTATGATAGGCTAGGGCATGAAACTACTAAAAGAAATAAATAACGTAGCGATTCATATTTTCTACAATGAAGGCAGGCAAGCTGACAATAAGAATTATTGTAGCTTGCCCAGAACGTCCATATATACCAAGACTTTATTCACTTAACCAAAAAAAGAGTAAAAATTGAAGTGGAAAGGCTATCAGCTGACGGCTTCACATGACTATATCTTTTTTTGGTTTTCCAACTCCCTGCTAATTTTTTTTCTCTATATCCACAGCTACAATTCGAGACCTCTGATTAAGAAAAAAACAGTCTCATTCACTACACCACATACTTTGATTGGTAATGCGTCAGCGTGAGTCGTGACTCTATCTTTTAAAAGAACAAGACCAAATAAGATTAAAAGACATACTTTGGTTGGTGATGCGTGACTATATCTTTTAAAAGAAAAAGACCAAATAAGAGTAAAAAGCAAGGACAAGCGGTAGAAAGGAATGGTGAATTGTTTCACCCTTAGCAAAATGTCTCAAGTTCAAGTGAGAAAATTTTGTTGGGAGTGTGTCACTCTTGAATGGACCCTGCAACTCTCGAATGAATCCCGCAATGTGCAATTTGAATTTAATCAGTGCTTCAATGCAGAGTCCGAATACTAGACGAAAAAAAGGGTGGGGATGAATATAACTTTTAAAAATGTGTGGTTATTAAAGAGTAAGTATGGTCCCCACTAGTCATACTTGTATGATACGCACAAAATAAAACTTTCTAGAACCTGCCATTTGTTGAGAAATGCAAAACTCATTTGCACCTTCCAATTAATTACACGTGGACGTCCATGATCACAATTTTCCCTCCATTTGCAATAATGTCGGTTAATCATCTCTCTTTATATATATATATATATATACACATTTCTCTGTGTAAAACTTCAATAAATTTTCATTTCATAAACGAAATAGAGCAGAGAGAACACTCAGAAAGCTGAAGTTTCTGTTTCTATATTGATACATAACATATGGTGTCTGTATATCCAACACCGCCGGGTCAAAATTTTCACTACATGGGGGATCCGATGAAAACGGGTCTTATGGGTTTGCATCCGGTACAATCGGGTACTAGTATACATGGGAATTTGAATTTGGATTCGAATACAGGCTTGGGAGTGGTGGTGTCCGATGATCACAGCAAGAAGACACGGAAGCCCTATACGATTACTAAGTCTAGAGAGAGCTGGACTGAGCAGGAGCATGACAAGTTTCTTGAAGCTCTTCAATTGTGAGTCTCTCTCTGTTTTTATTTTAGCTCACGGCACTTGTTTGTGTTTTGCTGTTTTGTGTGTGGTGGATATTACTAGTTGTTATTGTTGTGGAAGTTGAACAGGACTAGATAAAAATGGAAGCTTTGCACTTTTTAGGTTATGTTATGAAATGGGAAATTGTTAAAACATTGGGGTAGGTGAAGGGGAAATGGGGAGGGAACAAGGATGGATGCAGGAGCTCTGAATTAGGGGGGACAAGGATCAACTTTTAAGTTATAGTATATCTGCAAAGTTGCCATGAGGTGTAACAGGGTCAGTGATGATTCATATAGCCGACCCCAATTTGCTTGAGATTGAGGTGTAGTTGTTGTTATATCTGGTGCAAAGTCGTCCTGGAGGCACTGGTTGTAACAAGGCTGGTTGGCAAAAATCTACCTAGCTATTGAAAAAATTAGCTAGTCTTAACCATATACAGCACCATCTTTTGACCAGCTACAGTGGATTGAGAAGTAGGAACCAAGAAGCAAAACTCATTATCTCATTTTTTTAATAAATCTCACTCTCCTTAATTTTCATTGATGGTACATACTTATTAAAATCAAAGCTACATATCAGAGGTAAGGAGAAACATTATAGGCCGCATTATAAATGCAAAGTCTAGTTTTGGTAGCGTGGACTTTGAGTAGGCTATCAAAGCTACTTACTAGTAAGAAGAAAAACAAAACCAGTCTATACTGGATGGTAACAATCTCTTGGGGCTTGGCCAAGCTTCAATGGAGGGAAAAGTGGGACCTGAGAAGAAAAGTTCCCCATCTGATGTTGTCATCAATGTTATGCACTTACTACAATTAAACCTTGATAAGTGTAAGGAGAATTCTTTCAAGTGTTTATTCTGTCGTAAACTATATTCAACTTTGCCACTGTAGTAAGCGCTGTGCCAACACTTGTGACCTCTAGCTGAACAAGCTAATAAGAAATCGAGGCTGGGATAGTTTTCGAGGTTTAGCTTTAGGATCATGGATAGTATCTATTCTGGAATCTCAATTCAAGAGTCATGGAAAATGCATATCCTAAATTTTTGTGACTTGTTCTTTCAGGTTCGACCGTGATTGGAAAAAGATTGAAGCATTTGTTGGGTCGAAGTCTGTTATCCAGGTAATTTGTTAGTCAGATGGTTTTTATTTGTTGACTTATTTGTTCGTTTTTGCAGCCTGAAAGAATATCTGATATCTGATGTGTTCTGTAGACAACAGAAATAATGTTTATCTTAGTTATCTGGCAAAAATTTGCCTTCAGATTGAGAGTGTATTTTTATCCAGAGAAGTTAGGTCCTAGTTGTGCAACATTTGCTTTTCTTGAATTGACCAACTGTGTTCTACTTAATTATGCAGTTGGTGACTTAGGGTAGTTTGTGCTTCTCCTGCTCTCCCTTAACCTTTTCAATGTGTATGAATTGTAAGCACAAAGAAATGTGCGTGTAAGAAACAACAAAAACTGTAAAGAAAACTAAGGATGGGAGTGGGCTCTGGACTTGAAGGATGGTAAAGTGAGTGATAGTCAAAGTGATATATAAACAAATGAAAGTAAAATCTAGGTATGAAAAATGTTGTTTAGGCAGATACAAAATGTTGGCAGTACTTTCTCTTGGATACTGAGGGGAGCCACCTCTTATTTCTTGTTTAAAATTAGTCATGGTGTCCCAGAATGCGACTTAAGTATCTCTCACCTGGACGCAGATATAATATCATATTTCCTCATCTCCTACCTCTCTGTTTAACTACCAAGGTATGCAGGATAGAAAGTTTTTTGTGGGAATGCCCAATGACTTTCTTATATGTCAATGAAGACTTAAATTCACCCAGAACCTATGTATATGTATGTCTATACATACATATAAGCAATTTTCTTATAACTGTTCGACAAAACTATTCTCAATTATGTTATTTCTTCTTGCCCATCAGCATTTGACATGATACTTTTTTTAAAACTAGAAAAAAGTGCTTATCTTTTGTTTATCTTATGCTGACCCAAGACAATTTGCTTAGAAGTGTGCTTAATTATGAAACTTACCATTTTCTATTGACTTATCCCACGTTTACAAGAGCCCTTAATGGTATTAAAACATGTAATTGATGAGGAGCAATACTTCACATAATTTTCGGTCAAACTATTTAAATGCTAAATGTGTTGTCTTTTAGCCCAGAGTATTCACGAATTATTTTAGGAGAAACATCTGTTGTATGTTGGTGACAAACTAATATCAGCTCAATGTCTATGCCGATTGTGCCAGTTGCCTGGTCACAGTTTCACTATTATGTTTTATATTTTGATATGTGTCAATGTACTAAAGAGCAAGCTATGCAGATACGTAGCCATGCACAGAAATATTTTCTGAAGGTCCAGAAGAGTGGAACTAGTGAACATGTACCTCCCCCACGCCCAAAGAGAAAAGCTGCTCATCCTTATCCACAAAAAGCTCCTAAAAAGGGTAGGGACAATGTCAATCATCTGTTTGTTTGTTACAAGATATTGGACTGAAACTAATTGTAGCTTGCATTGTTGTATCTGCCTTCGACAGTTATGTCCCAAGTTGGCAGCATCCAATTTCAACCTCCTGGTGCTTTGCCTGAACCAGGATTTGGTATCGGGCCTGATCCTTTATCTGTATCTGGAAATACAATTAATTTTTCTCCCTGGACTTACGACAATGTGCCTGCTATCAGCACGACACAGATGAGAAAAGGTATGTGTCTGTTGATTAAGGAGATATAAGTAATTTGTAGCGCCTTGTTCAAGAAATCTACAAGTTGAATTTTGTTGTTCTCAGATGATGCACAATTATCCAGTGGAGGAGTCATGCAAAATTGCAGCAGCAGCAGTAATGAGTACATCCCTAGGATTAATAAGACTAAAGAGAGCAATGACCAAAAGGAGAGCCAGAAGCAAATGAAAGGTGAGTATTTTTGTTGCTCAGGATGTGTGTGATCTGGCCTAGTGTAAACTGGTGAAATATTTGTGACACTCGCGCTGCCTGTGTAGGCCTCTAAGCTGACTTTCTTGTTTTATTAATGTACTTCTCATGTTTCCGTCACGCTTTCGGTGCATAGAATAATTAGAATAAGTTTCATCGATCAAAATATAAATCTGTACGGATGCATTGGCTTGTAAAGAAATTGTCAGTTTGTGCTAGCGCCCACTAACATGATGTGAAATGCTCAGTAGAACTGTATGTTATAGCAAAGCATTCTCTTCTGCCCCAGTTAGGTTTTGGTAATGATCTTCCCCTACTAACCTAAGTAGTGTGTGACAGTTAGGCCTAAACTGGGTGTTAGTCGATTGGTGGGTGCTTGGGATGGATTGTGGAATGCTTGTAGAAATGTCGAATTATTTGTTTTTGGAGTTTGATGTTGTTTCAGTCGATATTTAGAGCTATTTACTGGTAGAATAAGATTATCTGACCAACTGAACCTTATGGTGAAGGTTCCCCTGTTGTAGAAATAGAACAGATTTCTATGCTAAGCCGTTTATTTGAGCAGCCCCAACCTCTTTCACTTTTCCATCTCCAATACTTCTCTTTAAGGGTGGAAGAAACACTGGCTTTCCCCCTCACGCTCTCAGTTGCGTAAATGGATGGCTATTTCTAGATTTAACAAGGAATAGTGGCAACATTTCTTTTGCCTAATAGTGGAATTTAGGCAAAGGAATTGTTCATGGGTTAAAATCAGGTACAAGAAGGAAACAGAGAAGAAAGCGGAAAGTACTAGGAAATCTAAGGGGAGCCAGGGAGATTTTCCCAGAAAAGAAGGTTGTTAGGACGAGACTGAGAAAATGTATTATCACATGACATTTGTACTGCATTGCACATGATAACTGTACTTTTTGCAGCTGTGTATATTTACAAGTTCTGATAGTAGTTAGGTAGCATTCAGTCTGTTGGGGTGAAGGGTGCAAATTTATTTGTCCTATATTGCCTTTAAGCAGATGGAAAAAGGCTATATTTGGTTTCCCTGTGCTCTTTATTATCCTTATTTAGTTCCATCTGTTCATGTCACACTAAAAGGATGTGTTGCAGTACCAAAGCAGAGATCACTGTTACTTCTTTCGTTGCTGTTATTTTTATCTGCACAAAGCTTTATTAATTCAACATATTGATTTGTTTTCCTTTGCTTTGTAAATTGCAGTTATGCCAGACTTTGCTCAAGTTTACAGCTTCATCGGCAGTGTCTTTGATCCAAGTACTAGGGACCACTTACAGAGATTAAAAAAGATGGACCCCATTGATATTCAGACGGTATGTTGGAATTGATTTAGCAGACATACATATGTTGATGTTAGTTCCAGTTTGCATTTCACGTGATGTGTAGTTGTGAACAACGAGAGGTGCAGAGACACTTATGTTGCATGTTGTAACTCTGTACATGAGGTGTATATGCGTAGTTGTGTTTGTTGTATATGCGGTGTAAATCTTATACTCGTCTGATCCTAACTGAGATGACCTTCTTTGACTACCATGTTGATAGAGAACTCGAATGGTTAATTTTATAGGTTAACATTGAATAGACAGAAGGAATTTCTCTCTCTCTCTCTCTCTGCAAATTGCAGTAAAGCCTTGGTTCCTGGAGTTTTAGATTCTTCAGATTAAGGGGGGATATTAACTTTCTTTAATCAGACCTCAGATATCCATTACTGCATGCTGCATGACATGGAAGTCTATGAATTGCTTCATCTCACTTGACTGAAAGATACTGTTTTGTTGGTTTGCAGGCACTGATGTTGATGAAGAATCTATCCTTCAATTTATCGAGCCCTGAATTTGAGGATCATGTAAGTCACAATCTGTGAATTTCATCATATCTTAATAATCAGTAAAGGCTTATGTGATGTGATCTAGTTAGAAGTCTCAATGTCTTAATAGAACTGGATGAATTACACTTGGTCCTTTTGGAGAGGGATTATGTTTCTGTTTTATTGTGTTTCTGATATGTTAAGTCTTATTTTCTTTGAAGTATCTTCTTGTACCCGCGATGCAATAGTTTGTAATGTTAAGAAACCAAGTCCAACTCTACAAAATTCCTTTTTTCTAGGGATCCTCATATGCTGAGTTGGACTTGAGCTCAGGTTGTCTTGGGCTTTGACGACGTATAGCTCAGGCTACAATGTCTAAGCTTGCTGGGATCACGAGTTTAGATGTGAACAGGCGTTCTCAAATTATAGTTAGGAGCCATCTGTGTTCTCAAATTATAGTTGGGAGTTACACTTGTGACTGATTTTGATTTACTATGTAGGCACTAAATACCTTTCCTAGATGCATCTTTTGTTTTCACTCTTCATTCACCTGGCCGCATGCATCCCTTCGGCGGCCCCCTCTGTAGTCACAACCAAGGATCCTTTGTTTGCAGTAATGACCTTTGATTATCACAGCGTCCTTGCAATCTTTATCTTTTTCTATATTTTACCATTGTTCTGTGTGGTCAACGGCCTCACATCTTCTTACCACCCCTTTATTTAGGTTCCACCACCACTAAGTTATCTTAACTTGGTTTTTGTTTAGTTTTTTTTTTTTTCGTTCTGAAAGTTTATGGCATACTTTGAAGTGAGTTTTCAGTTTGGATAACTTTTGTTTTAATCTTTTTGTTAGAAGTTCCATTTCTGGATAGTTTTTGGCTTGTTAAGCACATCTTGGCTCAGCTTCCAGAAATATCTGTTTAAAATAAGCTGCTCGGAAAAAATTCAAGCCTGATTCTTTCTAAAACCGATTGTGCCCCAAGAAACCTCTCACGAATACGAGAAGCTTCACATAATAGAAAGAAAATAAAAAATAAATCATTTATAAATGCTAGTTGTTCCTGTTGGCCTAAGGACTTGCAAGTCCTTATGCTATTGAGATTAAATTTTCTTTTCTTCTTTGTTTTTGACGCAGAAAGTTTCTTCAGTTCAAATCTCTGTACCTACATTAGGGTGTTATTTTCAATCAAGTTCAAAAGAAAATAAGTAGTGGTGGTACATACCAAATTGACGAAGTCTTTGTAGAAGCATGAGATGAATAGTTACGCTTGGTGCTATAGTATGTTTTTTGAAATTGCTTTCAGAAGTTGTGGTCGGGTTATATGGCTGAAGTTGTGTGAGGCAAGAACTTGTACTCTACATAAAGAGGCCAGCCATCACCAAGTGGAGGCAAGAACCGGAAAGAGCAAGCCAAGCTGAGCCGTATGGTGTCGTTTCTCAAGGTCAATGAATCGAGGTTAAAATTTGGCATGCCTAGGGCTCAGCTTGGCTCAGTGTATATGCATTCTTATTTAAACTCTTCTTTCTGTGAAGAAAGTAAACAGTACAAATGGATGTTGAGATAGATAAAAAAGAATTCAAAATGAATTATGATCTGGAGTGACATTCCTGTGGATCTTGACCTCCTGGGGTATTTCACCGTCCTGTTTTCACTAGGATAAATGTTGCATAGCATGAAAGCTAAATGAATTGGTCAATAATCCATTGTTTATCACTTTATCTTATTTGTTGTTTGATCTTATTCGTCATCTCATGCTTGGTGCAGAGGAGGTTGCTTTCATCATACGGCTTGGGTGCTGAAAAAGATAAAATGGGCCTTCCTATAAAAACTGATTTCAGAGGTAACGCAATCCAAGCTGTCTAAGAAGCTGGAGGAAGGTTCAGATGATTCGTGGTCATTGCATATGATTGGTGGAGACAATGGTACGAAGAGAACCGTGTAATGAAAAGATGTGCATCTAGTATGTTCATATGCTTCAAACTTGCAAGTTTCCCGTATGTTGCCATCTCCATCCTGTATATATCTCGTTGGGGGGAGAATGTGGGAGCAGTGTATGCTTTGAGAGGTTGTATGTACTTGTGGAGAGTAGATTATATAGGGCTTGAGCTGTATTATAGGTAGATTATGTAGTGCTTGTGTTGTATGTTGTGCCCCTCATTGGTTTTGTCCTACAAACGCGCAATGGATCAGACACTTTGTAGCAGTGTGTTTGGCATACTTGTTTGAGATGTTGAGAAGAAACGAAAATGACCTGTGGTTTGAGTAAATGGATCAATGATATAATGCTTGTGAAAAAATACTCTAGGTGGAGAGGAAGCAAAGTGCTATAATAAGGGGTGTTAAAAATGAGCTCAAATATAGAGATAACCTGCCTAACTCGCCTAGAATTTTAAGGTTGGGTTCATTTGAATTGAGTCAATCTTAACGCATTATAGCTTTCATTTAAGAAAATTCTCAATTGAGCCTAATTTAATCTTCAATTTTGATCTGTTTTAAGACTTTATTTGCATTAATGTAATGTATGTTCATATATTGAAGTTATAATTACTATTTATTTTATATTTTTTAGGATTTATTTATCCATTTGTAATTTTTTTGAAAAAAAAAATTGAGTTGAAATTTAAATTGTGGTTAAATAAGTTAAAATTATTGAGATTAAGTGGGTTAAAATGGGTGGGTCCTGATCCAAATTTTTAGCATATTTGAGCCTAACTCATTTGAGCTCAAATTAAACTTGGGCGGATCATGACACAACCCAATATCTATTTCTTCAATTTCAAACCAATCGGCTCAGTTGACTCCCATAATTATAATGCTTCAATAGTGAGAAAACATACCTCAGCTTCGTAAGAATGGGATACTATGTCATCATAATTGAGACGTAGTGAAGTGAACTTGCTAGATCATCTAGGCGAAGGCATCAAAACAATTGACATGAGAGTATGTAGCACGATGTTATTTTTGTTCCAAAACATATTTGTATTTAACTTTGCGCGACTGATAGTTGGCAGGAGAAAGGATGGGAAGAAGATGGCTTAGTTATTGAGTAGAAAATACAACTAATTATTATCCTAAATTGCCATTCAAAGCACAAATTAAATGGCTCAGAAATTTAATCTTTCACTACTAAAAATATGAATCAGTGGCCGGGGAAAAAAATCAAACACTACGTACTAGCTATTTTGACCTCTCTAAAGAGGAAAAATATATCAAAAAAACTACTGCACCTTTTCATGCAAGTCAATCATTGAAGTAGTTAAAGAATTCACTAAAATTCTTGATGAATAGAATGAACCTGTGCCTAAAGTAATCAATCCAATCCAAGATCCTCAATTCTTTGAACATGAAATTATCCCATCTATTTTGTCAACAACTTTCTTCTTCATCTCTGTCATTGTGCGATCCAACTCCTCAAGTTCAGTCATACCCATATCATCAAGTGGCACCTCCAGTCCCAACGTCTCTTCATCTTCATTTGTCCCAATCACTGCATCCTCTGCCTCTTCATGAACCGGAACAACTTCACCGAGCTCTGGACCAGACATGGCAGCAATGTAGCGGTTCACCACGTTGTCAACGGAGGGATGGCCGAATGCAAAGATATTGCCGGCCAAAGAAAACGTGATCACAGCCGCTTCAGCGTCGCATCTTTTCACCAACTCCTTGGTTTTCTTAAAAAGACCTTGCCTACGTTTTGTGAAAGTGGTATGCCTTTTAGCCTTATCCTCAATTCTCTTGATTTCAACTTTTGTACGTACCATGGTTGGCAGAAATTAACCTGCAATTTTTGAAAGGGTTTAAATCTAGGGTTTAACTTTTCTCCACGTAAAAAGAAGAAGAAAAACGTACTGGTAACTAGAAAATTAAACCCTAGATCTTCTGAACCTACTGGACCAACAATCCAACTTTCTACTAGAGATCGATCACAATTTTATAAAGTTAAAACCAGTTGTACAAGAATTCATACAGAAAAAATCATAGACAGAAACTACTAGTACAACTAATAAACAAAATATTGGGACGGATGATAGTATAGAAACGTGATAATTCCATTGAAGTTGATAACAAGTTAGTACAATCCAATGGATACAAAAATTACTCGTACGAAAGTAAAATCAACAAGAGCGAGAGAGAGAGAGAAAATCACCAATGGCCTTTTCTCTTCTGGACGAAGAACTTGGCTTTGCCGCCAAGCAACAGAGAGGCGCTCTTTTTGTTAATGCGAGAGGAGGTAGGGGGATGAGGGTATTGCGACTCTCTTTATATAGGGGTGGGAATTCATTTAGTGAATTTGAGGTTTTTTTATTTTATTTTATTTTTTAGTAACATATCTTATTTTAAGGTTTCAAATCATCATAATAATTAGGGGTGTTCTGGATAAAAACTTATCCAAATCAAATCAAATCAAATCAATTTTATTTGGGTTTGGTTTGGTTTTATAGTCTTAAAAATCGATAGTATTTGGTTTGGTTATGATTTTGTTCGAATAAATCAAAGAAATAACTTAACCAAATCGACAAATTATATACATAATTTCTATCATTATACGTACATAATATATTATTTTTATTATAACAATTTTAAAGATCTTATATATGTTTTTATCAAAATGTATTTCTAATTTACCTATGAAAGCAAAAATGTTCAAGTGAGAACATTTATCTTATTGATTTCATCATTTTCATGTATATGAATGTCTGAATTTGAATCTTTATTGATAGTGTGAATTTAATGATCGAAACATTTGTAATGTCAATCATTTAAACTATTTTTCATTCTAGGCAAATAGTGAAAACTCACTCTTCCTTCTAGGCAAATTATAGAATTTTGAAGCTTTATTGATAGTAAATTAAATGATCGAAACATCTGCAATGTCAGTCATTTTAACTATTTTTTTGTTTTGAAAAGATTGTTATCACTTTTTCACATTTTAAATGATATGTTTCTTTTATTTTTGTGTATTGTTAATAACTGAATCAAATCGAATCGAAACCAATAGCAACCAAACCGATAAATATATAGTATCAAATTGGTTTAATTTTGATAATTTTAAAACTTATTAAGTTGATTTGATTTTGATTTTGACCAATAACCGACCCAAATTGACCTGAGAACACCCCTAATCACAATTTCCAAATGATATATTGCTCGACTACTTAAATAATATTCCTTTAGTCACTTTTTAACTGTGTTTCCTTTTTGAAAATCAAAACGATATGAATTTTGACTAACGTTTTAAGATATATTTTTCATTATATTGATATGAAAAATATTGCAATTTATAGTACTTTCCATATAGTTTTTGAATGTCTAAGATTTTATTTTAAACATCAAACTAATGTTATCTAATTTAGTTTAGAAAATTAGTTAAATTAACTCTCATAAAGCGTAATATGACAACTAAAAAGACATGGAGGGAGTAATGCTTTCACATTTGAAGTAACTGTAGTGTTATTTTACATTTGGAATGTGTGACATTGCAATTACCAACAACTATCTACAACACCTTCATTAGGCTTGTTAATGAATTTGTTTAGAAATATCATCATGAATAGAATATATGAGTTTCATTTGAGTATTAAGGTCAAATAGAGAATTAGTTTGTTATGAAGTTCATCCATTCCAGAAATGTGTGAGTTCAAGTAGGATCTTTATCCTGCAATTCAAACTGAGTTGAAAATTGTAGGTCTAAGTTAATTACTACAACTTATAAACAACACTCGAGATATAACAACCTCATAGACCAGCTAGTATAAGTTGCACTGTCCTCCTTTTTGCTTTCTTTCATTGCATTTTCCTTGCAACAATTATCTACTAATACAAGGCACTAGAGAAATTAACCAGACAGCTTCTTTAGCACCATCCATGCCCATCGTTGCTACTCCGCCTCCATATTTGAAATAGGAATAGCCTGAATTGTGGTGCTATACAACACAGTTCTTTCCGGGGAAAAATAAAAGACATGTCCAAGAAAAGGGAAGGGAATAAGAGAGCGAGCGGGTAACAATCAGATCAGGAACACAAGGAAGATCAAGAAGAACTGACGAGAATTTCCACAACCATGTTTGCACAATATAGCAAGAGATGTTGATACAGAGGCCCTTTCCAGCCACTCCTCACTGATGTATGTAGAGATGACAGACAAGCAACCCTAAACCCACCACCTAGTACGAAAAAGTAGAATCTAAGTATTACGTCATTTCCCCTGATATCTTGCCCATAAGTGATGGTCTATATCAGTACCACATGAAAGACGTTAACCTTAAATTGCAAACTATCTATGTCGCATTCCCATGTCAAGCTCGTGACCATACATCCCCTGTCCCCGCCCAGCAGGAAAGGGGTGAATCTGCTTAGAAGCCCTAAGCTCCATCTCGAAAAGCCTTTGCAGGGCATCAGGATGATTGTTTCGGCTGTTGATATCTGGCCCTGAGGACGAAAAGAATATGATATAAACTCACACAGATGGTCAAACATCAATAGTTCATCTTCAATCAGAAAAGTGGTACCAATTAAAAGAACTAAGAGTGCAAGACCTTTTTTTACAATACATGATATGTGGACAATATTCTACTTTGTTCTAGATTTTCAGGGTGCAATAATATTCAGCAAAGCATATCTCGAGACATTGCATCCAGAAAAGAAGTAGGCATGCGAAAAGCAATTTACTAGTTCAAGTCTCAAAAGCCGACATGCTTCACAAACAGAGTAATCTGTAGCAAAAAAGAGCTGAATAGTAACACAAGAATAGCTACTGGTTTTACTTGTAAACGGCTAGATAGAAACTGCAGAAAGGAACGGAAAAAGAATGAGCAGCTTGATGAAAAAATCGACAAGAATGAGCAGATACCTACTTGAAGTCATTTAGACCTACAGGTTTTCAAAGGCAAGCCAAGGCTGATGATGGCGAAAACACAACTTGGTCATGTTAATCCTCAATTTTGACTAGATAAAAATTCAAAATCTATCAGGAAAGGAAGTCTTGGAAAGATGAATAAGTTCTCCGTAAATACAAGAGATAATTTAAACAATGAGGTGTATGGTGGCAGTAACCAATGGAGTAGAACTCCAAACAAATTGCAATTCAAGTGTATTGTCGTTTCCATCAGTAGAGAATGCAATTGAGACGGTGCAGGCAGGAGATAGCAAGAATGGAATATCAACATCGCGACAGTAGAATTGAGAAATAAGCAGAAGGTGTTGCAAAGATTAAGAAACCCGTTGCTTTTATTTTAGCAAAGATCAAAGAAGAGAAACTTATTATTGAGGTGTAATCCAAAGAAGAACAAGACATAGACGGAGCTGTAGAGACAGCACATCAAAATTTTACCTGGAATTTGCATCCCAATCCCATTAACATTGACTTGGTGAGGCTTAAAAGGGAACCCTTGCATTGGGTTAGCTTCATGCACAAAGCCAGCTGCCTGATTACTGGAATGTGAAGGAACTGGACCACCACTTAGACGGTCATGTAGCAGATGACGGGGGTGAGATCCAGACATTTGCATCTGCTGCAGCATAGGATGATGAGCAGGAATATCAAACCCTGTCACCCTAGCATTAGGGTGGTGAAAAGGAGGTCTTATCATATTTCCAGCAAATTGATGACCTGGAAGAGCATCGTGTCGAGTCATGCCCTCTGGACCAGACAAAATCTGAGTGTTCAAATGAGCAGGACGAGAATCCAATGGATGAAGTAATGGTTTCCTTTGACTCATTTGCGAATGGTGAAACTGAGAAGATGATGGTTGACCATGGAGATGGTGAAACAGCATCTCAGACTCTATCTGTTCATGAGAAGCCCGTGGAAAGGGCAGTGCTCCTGGACCCATCAAAGACATTTGATCACTGCCAACTGAATTAACAGTCACCAAGTCACCTTTACCCATATTTCCTGCGGGCATAAACGTTGAGACCTGGGGTACCAAAGGATCACCAACACTAAATAACCTCTCTCCTTCAGGTAGATGAAATCCACCAGCCCGATAATCACCATTTCTGGAGACCGCTTCAGTCTGGCACCTTAAGGAATTGACTTCATACAAGGAATCATTGCATCCCAACCAGTTTTCTGCCTTATCCAGCTTTGTGTGATCTCTGCAATTTGAAGATATGACAATATTCTCCTTAGTTGCTCTATCATCAATTATCGAAGAAGAAAGGGTATCATCAGAACCAGGCAAGGACGATTTTTGAGCTTCCAGAGAAACATTTAGTCCAGAACCAACTGAAATCCTCTGAACTGAAACTGGAGCTTGTGCAGATTGTAATTCCGTCATAAAAGCAGTTCCAAAAAGCGATTCAAGTGTGAGTGTATCCTTATTATCTTCCTTCTTAGATCTGTCTTGCATGGTAATATCACCACGTGCCTCCAATGATTCAATTCCAGCATTGGACTTCTCTGTCACATTTCCATGATCTGGCCTCTTCTGTAATAATGAAAGGAGGTGTTGAGATGCCTGGCTATCCACAATTACAGGTTCCTTAGGCTTTGTGTGATTAGTATTCCAGCCTTGTGGCTGCGAATTAGACTTCTTTTCGCTGAACTTGGACAACATTGTATGCTCAAGGTCTTCACAAGTAAGAATGGTGGGTGCTGCCTCCCTTTTACTGGGCTTGTACACAGGCTCAGGCCCCCCAAGTGGCGAAGAAGGTAAATTGGAGACAAACTTACTTGTAGGATCAGGACTATGATAGGAGAATTCTGATGGGAATTGATCTGAAGGATTAGCCACAAAAGGTTGTGTTCTGTTTTTATCTCCACCAACAATTAATGCAAGCAGATCACCAGGCCTGCTTGATGAAGGATCATCTTCCTGCTTCTTCTCTGCAATGACATAAGTGAGATAAGACTGTTTACATAAGATGTCAAGAGATTTTGATAGAATTCAGTAAGAAATGCAGGGGGGGGGAGAGAAATAGATATACCTTCTTCGAAAAACCAATGAGCAAATTTCGATGATTGAACAGCTTTGGAGTCTAATGTTTCACTTGGTTTACTACCTTCATTCTGAGCAACATGGTCGAGCCAAAAAATAACTAGTTAGCAGGGATGCCAGAAAGCAATATGAGAAGTTTTGACCACTAAATAAGTCCACATTGTTTATTACTCCCTCTATCCAATTTATGTAGCACACTTAATCCGTCCCCAAAAGAAATGTCACATTCCTATAATTAAAAAGAATTTACCTTAAAATTTCCCTTTTACCCTTAATGAAATGAATTATAACCACATTAATGTCTACGGTTTGTTTTAGACCACAAATTTCAAAAGTCTTCCTTTCTTTTCTTTTCTTAAACTTTGTGTCAAGTCAAAAGGTGTCTTATAAATTGTGACGGAGGGAGATATTCTTGGACAGTAAAAGAGGAAAAGGAACACACAAGTTGATCCCCAGCATTTAGGCAGATGACAAAATAAAAAATAAATAAAACATCCTTCCTATTGATTGTATATGTCCTGCACCAATCCCAGTCATTGTAGGGTATCTTGTAAAATTATTTTTCGATGTTAAGGATACTGTTGTAATCTTTGGTGTGGATGAAATGAACTGTTACCACACTCAGGATTCATGAAAACAATCACAAGTCCAATGATGAATTACTCATGAATTAATGTACAAGATTATGATCATCCTAAATAATAAATCATTTCAATTTACTTGTTTTCAAAAGCATGAAGAAATTTGAGGTGAACTGCAAAAGGACAAGTTTGTTGGGGCTTCATAGGATCGCATTAGGAATAACAAATTCAGATTCAAATAGTAGAGGCTCACAAAGCGTGCATACCATAACTGGAGCAACAGAGTCGGTGAGATTTGCAATGGCACTTCCAAAAATCTTGTCCAGGATGGAACTTGAATTGTTGATATTGGACTCCTCGACATATTTGCCCCCTGAATTCTGGGCATTGAGTTTCAAAATCAAGGGCTTGTTCAAAGCTTCATGTTCCTCTAAACTTGAAGTCCGGAGTGAATGATCTCTCATGCTATATTTCCTATCGGAATCATCTGAACCCACTGACAAGTTCACAATTTGGTCATTCTTCTTCAAAACTGAAGCATACAAACAACTGTGCTCAAGCTGATCACTCGAACTAATTTCTTGGAAGCTCTCTCTTTCTAAGCTCTGATGGATACCATTTTGGGCGTCGGCTTTGGCTTCCAATAAAATTTCTTCAGTTTCATGCTTCCCTATCTGTAGAAGTGATATGACAAGCAGACAATTAAAGAAAATACAAATGTGGTTCATAAAGACCTATTGATATCAGGAAAAAAAAAAAAGATCAAGGCCTATTGATGTCAATTGTAAATGTACCATGTGAACGGATACAACTCAAATTCCATAAACATGGAATCGAGTAACATGCGCACAACCACATGGTTATTGCTCTCTATGTTCAGTCTTTTTGGATTTTAAGCAGTTTCTAAAGTTATAACATTGGATCAAGAGTAAATTACTGAGGTGGACTAATCAAGTAGGGAAATGTGGGTTAGCCAATATCATGGTTCTTGAATGGACTATCATAGAGTCTATGAACTATTTTCACACAGAGATCTTGAAAGCTCTACATCTTTAAGTAGTATATCTTTGTGTAACAACAGGATGGGAACATCTCCACCACAAGAAGATAGAAAGGACATCCCCACCTACACATGACATGCTCCTCTTTTGCAAAACCAAGCTGTGTAAAAAGAATTTGAGTATATGACATGGAAAAGAACCCTTCTTTTTTATAAGGTATAAGTTTCAATGTTTCATTAATAAAGTACCAAGAAGGTACAAAAAAGTACAACAAACAAAAAGCCCCTGCAATAGATTATGGATAGAACCCTTCTTTCCTGATCCTTTGGCTCATTCACTCTTCTTTCCGTTTCATTATGTTTTTTTGGCTACACCCTCTAGTACAAACCAGTATACATAGATATTTCTTGTTTTTGCTCTTATAGTTAGTAGTAGTAGTAGTTTGTACAAAATTCACAATCTTCAACTTTGCAGCGCACACATATTAATAGAATTTTTTATTGTGAGATTACACACATTAATAAGATTTGTACTTCAATTCAATAAAGCATACTATATTGATATCCTTATCCTTAAAATTATCTATTAATATTTTTATTCTACTCTCAAATCTTAATGACATGACTTGTTAGATTCACTTGATATAAAAATTCATTTCCTTAAGAGGAGTGAAATAAAAACATGTGCAACTATCACAATCACTTATTTAAAATAATAATTTTGTGCTTCTAATAAATTCACTAACGTGTTAAACGCCTATCTAAAATTTTGTGTCTAATCTAATGTTCTAACATAAATAGAACAAATAAAGTAAAATAGTGTAGGGTTCATTTAAGTACTTTATGTTGATCCTCACTATAGCAAACAGATCTGACCTTTCAAAAAATATGTTAAGAGTTAAGATAATTGACTATTTAAAAGCCATGTAATTTGAAAAAAATATTTAGAGGACTGATTTGGAAATGACTAACACCTTATGGTTGCATATGAATTATTTTCATAATTTATTTTCAAAGAAAATTTCATCAACCTATCAAAATTTTAAAGTCCTAAATTTAGTAGTACTTTATTCCATAAATAAACTAATTTACTATTTTTATATATTAAATAAAAATGTAAAAACCTTTGAAGAAAATTATGTAAAAATAAGAGAGAGTGTGTGTGTTAAGTAATTTTCCACTAATTTCCTCTTTTTTATTTGTTTCCAATAAACGATATTGACTATTTGTCGTATTAATGTTTCAGTTTTAATTTTTTTTTATGACAAGGGAAACCCACAGCCGCTCCCTTTTAGGTGCGCACAAGGTAAAACCCCGCTCTTATGCAATAGCTCACAAACCACACATGAGAGGTAACCCACACTAGGCATGCCCGGTGCGACGAGCTCAACCCAGAAGGAAAACCCCTTGCTTTCGTTGGCAAGAGGTTTCAAACTTGAGACACCTCCAACATGGAAATCCCAAGCCCAAACCCCTGGGACACCCCGAAAGGTCATTTTTAATTTACAACACACAATTTTTATTTTTTATAATATTAAGAAATTATGCCATTTAATTCAAATAAGGGGAAAAAGGTATAATGTTAATTGATTTTAAAGTCCTAAATATTAAGATTCCCTATGTACATAAAAAAATTAAACTACAATAACATACTTAGTGTAGTCCCACAAGTGAGGTCTGGCACAGTAAGATGTACGGAGACCTTAAACCAAGCATTTGTGGGGCAAAGAAGTTGTTTCCGAAAGACTCACGGCACAAAAGAATAGAAAATAAAGGGCAAGAAGAGAACAAAGAAAGAGAGAAAGGAATTAGACACATGCATGCAGGGAGAAAATAATACGATTTAATACGTCAAGATAAGTTAAATCAAAGACTTGAAAAAAATTATGTTAACAAATTATTTTTATTTATATGATGAATATGGAAAAGAACTGAATTGGATTTTTTTTTACAACCGTGGTGTTTGAATCAACTTTCGTGCAACTTGACTAATTTCACGGCATACATGTCACCTCCCACTAGTAACAAGTATCAGGTAACTCTGTTCTAGCCTTGCCTCTGTCCGTCAAGGCTAGAACAACTAAAAAGAAATCACTTAGTGTTTTTGTCCCTGATGGGAATTGAACCTCAGACATCATGGTGCTCAACCTATGACATTGACCACTAAGCCACACGGCCACACCCTTGGGTGCAATTGAACTGGATTATTAATCTAATAATGAATTCAAAGACTTCATTATTTTCTCTCAACATTAAACGAAATCATTTATTTTTTGTTGATTCAAATGCTTAGCACTAGCTCATAAGGATATAATTTATTTAAGATGATTAAATTTTAATCGACTTTAATGTCCTAAATATTAAGACATCTAACCCAGTTCAAATAAGGAAGGATTTTTTTTTATAATCGAGGACTTGCCCTTTGGACCAATCACAGTCTTCTAAACTCGGTGGATAATGGACCCGCCCCTCTACCTTTCTCCACTTAAATACCGAGCTTCACTTTGCATGGTGTGGGGCTTGAACTTGCGACCTAAGCCACAAATCCTCCACCTTTTGCCACTCGAGCTAGGCCTTGGGGGCAGGATTTTATTTAATAAAAATGTAGTTGATTTCAAAATCCTACATATTAAAAAAGTACGGAAAGTATTATACATGGTTAATTATGTTGTTTTTTTTAGAATTATACATTGATTTTAGATTCAGAATATTAGAACTTCCAATATAGTTCAAATAAGAAAAATATTCAATAAGCAAATTTAATTGATTTCAAAATCCTAAATATGAAGAGAGAGAAAAATCTAAATCAACAATAAAAAATATAGACAATCGTATGGCCTTGTGGGACTAGAACTTCAAGACGAGGTAGAATTTTAGTTCTCATGGACAAAAGAAGTATTTGAGAATCCATGTAAATTCATTCTTGATTCTTCTATTATTATTGTCTAACCAAACCAAAACAAATTAGAAATAATTATATATAGGCAGAAAACTAAACCTAAATAAATTATTCTTTTCATCCCAATTTTTAGGCACAAAGTTTAAGAAATATGAGAAGACTTTGCAATGTTTCGATATTACCCTTAAAATAAACGATTTTTTTAAATAGAAGAGTACACCTTTGTGAACTTTTTACCAAATAAGTGGAACCCAACATGGGTAAAATGTTGATAGTGTTATAAAATATTTGTCAAATGAGGAAATGTGCCATTCTTTTGGGATCAACTAAAAAAGAAAGTGTGTATGTGGGACAGAAGGAATATAAAATAAATATCAAGGAAATTTTTTATTTAAGTAATACTGTAATTGATTTTAAATTCCTAATTATTAGGAGTTCTTATTTAATTCAAATAAATAATGATCATAATAGTCAAAATTTAGTTAATTTTAAAGTCCTAAACATTAAGAAAATAATTAAATGACAATTTACTCCAATGTGAAATCAAATTTCAAAGGGTAAAAAGGCAAACAACATTTCGCTAAGGACGTTCGTGTTTTTAATATAATATAGATATAGATAGTATATGTGTGTTGTGTGTACATAGGAATGAGACTAAGCTACTAAACATTATAAAGGATTAGGCTGATTAACAGCATTGTATCACCTGGCTGCTGAAGAGTGAAGACAGCCCTAAATGTTAGAAATATCTTGGATCCCTTTCCTAAAGCCCATCATTAAGAAGAGAGGGAGGAAAAGAACACTAAAGTCCAGGCCAATAAATGCACAATGCTGAGCGGATAACCAAGCCAAACAATATACAATGCAGAGTGGTTTACTCCATCTCTAATAATGATGCACCTGATTTGATGTTAATGTATAAGATAAACTAAGAGATGTACAAGTACCTCTGTCAAACATGACTGGTTCAAAGTTGTTGAGCCAGAAGTCTTATCCGTAACAGTGGTTTTAAAGCCCGGGGGCACAAGCGGTCTAGATGGAAGATTCTGTAAAGAGGAAGATGATTTTCCAGAATCATTATTTGTGATAGGCTGGCTGTCCATTATATCTACTTTAGTATTCTTGTCTAGAAGCCCCCGATCCTTTTTATCATCTTCCAGCAGTACCGAGATTTCTGAATCAAATTCAGCTGTGTGCTTCTCTACATTCGGTTTCTGCTTCTCTTGAAGAACCTTCTGCTGTTCCTTCCTCATCAACTCAAAAGAAGCTGTAAGAAAGCCAATCAAAGCTCAATTGTCCACTAACTCGTCAAAATTGCATATTTTATATGTAAGAGCCATGCATGATATTACTGAAAGAGGAAATACCTCTTCTTTTCCTTTCCTCCTCCACTCTGTCCTCACTTGCACACTCAATTGAACCAAAGGTCTCATCGTCGCATGCATCAGTGTTTCTACGAGAATGAGGTACTGCCTGAAGGTATTGCAAGAATAAAATTGAATAAGTTAAATTCCTCTCAAAGATCTTCAAGCATAATCTGAAATAATGGGACAAGTCATGCAGCAGACCAAGCAAGTGGTCACTGCGTGAGCAGCAATGATCAAGTGAAATTCACCTTATAGGGGCGAGGAGGATGGTATGGCTCATTGCTCCTGTTAAGTTGATAGTTATCACTTGTTCGGACCTTGGTTGCAGTCCCAGATGCATACGCAGATGGCCTGGGAAATGAACCACTTCCAAGAAGCCCATCATGCTCAGAACTCTGCCAAGTGCGTCTGCCTTGATTACCATAGCGTCTACCAGGATCTGTAGAAAATGTTGGCCAAATAGAGCTTTCTTAAAGAAAATTTACCATTTAGTACCCACATGCACGTGCGCATAAAATGAAAAATAGTGGAAGACACATGGTACGCAGGATCAAGGTCAAATACCCTATAGTTCTTAAATGCAAGAGGAGCACTATTTCTGCAAACCAGTGATCTAATAGTGAGTATTGAAAGAAGTTGGAGCTAAAAATTAACCTACAAATACTTAAAAGACTTTCTCAGAATTCAGGAGACTAATGACTTGACCACAACTATAACCTGCATCCCAATTCTTGTTATGGAGATGCATTTAATGCAACAAAAGACTAACTTGCAGAAGATTAGAATGAATTTAAAAGCCTTTTGTTTTTTTGGTGTAAACAGAATCTTGTAGGGGATATAGTAGATTTAGTTGATTTTATAGGAAACTTGTAAAGTATACCCATGGGTGGGATGTAAGTTTCCAATTCATCATTTTTTGGATGATGAATTTTTTGGTGTGAATACAAAGTTACCCTTGTCTCAAAAAAAAAGACGAGACCTTTAATACGCATTCCTCAGACTACTATTTATAGAGATCACAGATGGAACAAATATAGTACTCGAAGAAGGAATAAGCATATGAAAGGCACTTATGCAGCAGCCACGAAAAAACAACCAACAAAAAAAGAAGAAAAAGTTACCATAAAATGTGGTACTTGACAGGAGGATATAACATTGATTTGATTTACCCAAATATAGCTATCTGAGTTAGATTGGAATGTTTTTGACACTTTTCACCCGACTATATTGGTTTTTGAACAATAAAAATAAAAAAACAGTGTAATCCCACAAGTGGGGTCTAAGGAGGGTGGTATGTACGAAGCCTTACCCCTACCTTTGCCAAGTCTAACAAACAAAAAGAAAAAAAAAAGTGGTTTTTGAAGAAAAGAAGAAAAGGTTGCAAAGTTGAGTAAGAATGATGTTTAGTTAGAAGGAGCACACCGCTGCAGCATTACACAAGTTCCCCACCCAGCATAGGATAAATGAAGCACAAGAACAAAAAAGACAGTGCCTTCAGCATTGTGGATTAGCTGGCATCTAATTGTCCGGATGCCCCATGAGAAGTCAGTTTCTTTGGGAAGGAAATTCTTAAAGGAAAAGGTTCATCTGGTAAAGTGGCTGGAGGTTATAAAGGGTAAGCAAGGTGGAGGTTTGGGAGTTAAAGATTTGAAACTTCACAACAAGAGTTTGTTGCTCAAATGGTTGTGGAGATCCAATGAAAATGGAGAGAAACCCTGCAAGAAGCTTATTGACATCAGAGAAGGGTTCTGGACACCCTGTAGTGTCTACGCCTACAAAAGTGGATTATGGGAGCAGATATATAGATTATGGTCAGAATTTCAGAAATACATCTCATTGGAAGTTGGTGATGGGAGAAGAATCAGATTTTTGACAAGATGTCTGGCTGGGAGAAAAAAAAGTGATGAACAATATCCTATATTGTATAGTTTAACCAGGAAAAAACAGTGTACAGTTGCATAAATGCTAGACAGAGGAGGAATGGAGATTCAATTCAGGAGAAATTTTGATGAATGGGAAGATGATGAAATTGGTCAACTTCTAATTTTTTTGAACCTACGATCCTTGATGCTAGTAGGTTTGATTCTGAGATTGGGATAGCAGAAAATGATGAGAAGTTCTCTGTAGAAAGTTGTTATTGTCTTTTGTAGAAACCAGTAAGTTACTAGGTGATTTCTTCCTATCTGTCCTGGCCTTGGTGGATAGAGTTACCGGGTACTTGTTGCTGGTGGGAGGTATCCTGAGGAATTAATTAAGGTGCACGTAAGCTGGCCCGGACACCATGGTTCTCAAAACAAAAAAGTAGGTCACTGGGATTTGACTTGGCCATGGATGCTGTTGTGGAATCACAAGCACCTCTTAAAGTAGCTTGTTTTGACTGGTTGCAGCTAGGAATGCATGTTTAACATAGGAAATGTTGTGGAGAAGAGGAATTTCTCAGTGCAGTATATGCTTTTTCTGTGAAAATTCTCAGGAATCTGCAGTATTTGTTTCTGCATTTTAGTCACGCAAAGCAGCTCTTCCTATACATGAGTGGTGTGCAATGGGTGATGCCAAAGAATGTGGAAGTCGAAGACCTTTGGTTTACTGGCAGAATCAGAAAGTTAGGAAAAACCTAAGAGACATGGGAAGGCCATACCTCTTGGCATCTTTTGGACCATTTGGCCTAGGACCCAGGTTAGCGTACTACGATGGCCTACGACCATGCAAAAGAGCAATTATTTTTTTTGAATAGTCTACTTTACTACAAAGTGGACAGGGGATCCTGCGAATCTTTAGCTTGTGGTCTCACGGCAGTAAATTGTACACCCATGGACTACAAATATGTATTCATAGTTGAAGCATCACGTTTAACATAGACAATAACTATATATGAAAGAATATCAGCTTTACCTGAATCTTTATCTGATTGTGAATCACTATCTCGATCACTACGCCCTGAGGAACGGCTGTCCCATCTTCCATAAATGCCTCTGGAACTGCCATCAGAATCCCCACGAGTAGGTGGAGACGAACTATAATCATTGCGTCTGAAACCTTGAGATGGCAAGCTTCCAGGTATTTTTTGGCGGTCTTGTATGCCACGTGAGGTGTCCTCAAGCTCACTATTTAAATTTAAAATGCAAATTACTAATGATGACCAAAACAAAATTACCTAGCAAAGAACTACTAACAAATTTTGGGAGAGTAAAAATTAATTGCTCCAAAATTTCAAGCAAATGACACTTTTTGCAAACATTCTTACCTCAGGATCAACTGATCAAACCCAGTTGGTAGCTTCTGGCAAATCTCCAGTTGACCGAGTGACAAAAGAAACTCTCTTGTATATGATACTTTTGGATGCCTGAGTTATCACAAAGAGCACTGACATTAAAAAAGTTAACAAATAAACCCTGTTAGAAATTAAACAAGAAAGTTAAATCATTACTTCCGAACTTCATCACCAATTTCAGAGACGTTATTGGTGGCACTTCCATCTTCATTCTCCAAGCTCATTCTTGCGCACCAGCTAACCTCACCCACGACGAATAAGTAGCACCACTATCAAATAAATATGCTTCACCCACAAAAGCTTGATACAATAAATCAACAATAACAAACAAGATTCAATTCATGTTCTACAAACTTCTCCCAAATCAACCTCAGGAAAAAGCGATCCAATCAGATTCCAACTATCCAAGTTCGCAATAAATCACCGAAATTTATATCATAATCAACCAACCCAAAATTCTAAACGTCAATCCAAGGTCAGCATCAATCTAAATTCCCGAAACTCCAATTCAAATGAAACCGGATATAAATTATACACAGCTACCGAACAGTAATTCAGCTCCGATCTTGCACAACAAACAATCAAATCTTCACCACAAAACCAGCTCAGCTATTTCCAATTCGACTTCCACCTCCTGATAAAAAACAATGCAAATCCTAATATCGCGTACAACCTCTTCTTTTCATAACTATATACAAACAGGTAATGCTCAATACGATTCACACAATTCTAGGGTTCCATTCGTAATCAGATGTTGAAATTGAAGTTTATTGAGAATCTAGGGTTGATAATTCTACCTGGATCAAATGAGGGGGTTTGGGGTTTCGATGATTGCAAATTCGAAGTTGTTCGATTGATGGCGATAGATACAGATTATCTATACGTATCTGTATGTATTGGTTGATATATGTTGTGTATGTATATAGTCGTAAAAATGGGAGAAGAGGAGGAGGAGAAGACGATGCTTGTGGGTTCTCTCTGTTTTATCAAGAAAAAAACATAACCAAGGAGATGACGTTTGTAAAATATTTGGTTTAAATAAAAAAAAAAAAACTTTTACTACCTAAAAAGAACTTTTAGGTGAGTAATTAATTTGGAATTTTATTTGTAAAAAAACAATTTAGGAGTGTACAAAAATAATGAAAATTGGTACAATTAGTAGATATAGCTTAGATATTTTTTAATGAAAATGTGTGATTAATTGTTCATAGCTAATATTAATTTAGATAAAAGACTAACAAATGTGGATAGTGTATATAAAGTTAAAGATATAAAATATATGTTATTTAAATGTGTTCGGTTTCAATTTGTATGGGAGTGGTGTCTTAAATTGATTTGATATTGAAAATATTACGACTTTTACTATTTAGTGGTGTAACTTATTGTTCTTTAAATACTATGATTTTTTTTCCTGAAATCGTTGAATTTTAAATTTGAGTGATAATATTATGTGCCAAATTTGAAAAGATAGAAATATTTGGTTATTTAATAAGGAAAGACTAGAACCAAGAGATATTATTTCTAAATCCCTTTTCGAGTATGACGAATTTAAAAATTATTAGCTAAAAACTATCTACTTGTTCCTCAACTAAAAATCATCATGTGATTAGACTAACAAATCTACAAGATGATATTTTATTAAAGATTATTAACTAAAAGACTACCTATTAGTTCCTCAACCGAAAATCATCATGTGACTAAATTAACAGACTAAATTAACAGATCTGCAAGATGATGTTTTATTAAAGATTATTGACTAAAAGACTATTTGCTTGTTTCTCAACTGAAAATCATCATGTGATTAAACTATCAACAATGCAAGAGATATTCTATTATTTACAAATGCAAAATTTATCAGAGGGCGAGTATTGATTTGACGTTTGTGAATAGCTTCGGAAAACTATTTCATGTCCATAGATTTTTTATTTATTATGTTGGGAAAACTATGATCGATGAAACAATTGTCAGTGGGGAGACTTTTAAATGTGCAATCAACAATGGATGTAGGTAGTGATGTATGAAGATATTTGAACTCTCTTGAGCATGTTTAACCATGACCGATGAAACGATTGTTGAGGTTTTTGAATGTGCTATCAACAATGGACGTAGGAAGATATTTGGACTCTCCCAAGCCTGTTTGATCATGTCGAGTTTTTTCAAAAGTTGAATTTTATATGATGCTAAAAATACATTTGAATTATGTAGTTCCTCGATGCAGTAATACAATGTGCATCAAGCGCTTTCTAACAAATACAATTCTGCACCTAAGAGGACTCGAACCCAAGGCGGCTAGTTAAGGTGAAAGGAATACTTATCACTTCATACGAAATCTAATAGTAGCTTCATCCTAAAATACTTGTCACATATTAATTTTCGAGAGTCAAATTATATAAACTTCGATTAATATTTTAATATGTGTTTTTTGGTCATATTGATATGATAATTTTCTTTACAACTTATGGTACTTTTCGTAATTTTTGAATAGCTAAATTTTAATTTTAAAATAATAAAATCAAATTAAGTTTTAAAACAAGTTAAATTAACTCTCAAAAAATAAAACGACAATTATTTTTAAAAGAAGGAAATAAAAAATTGAAGGAGAAAATGGGATAGAAAAATAATCTTACAGTCAAACTAACATCGAATTAGTTGTTACGTATAGTGATAATATTATTCAATTGTTACATTCACATCTCTTTATAATAGCTTCATTTGTACTCTATATTTGTTTTTTCACTTGATATTATCTGCATTGGAGTCTGACTAATCCAAATTCATGCCAACTAAATACTCTATTTTTTTATTATTAGATACCAAAAATGGCATTTCACCCCTAAAAAGGTGCAATTGGTTTCACATAAACTTTGCTAAACAAACTAAAATTATTGTATTTAAAATAACAAAAACAATGTAACATACTTGTACAACAAAAACACTCACAATCTAAGCATCAAGTTGGAATTGTTTTTTGAGTAATGTTTTATGTGTCCAAAAGAGATCCCATCAAACAACCTTTTCCATCATTGAAGCATTATTTTTCTTGTGAAATTGATCTTTCTTTTGTCCCTAAATGGAACAAAAACAAAGCAAGATTTGCCAACAACAGTATTAGGATTCAAAAAAATAGAGGTCCAATATTACTGTAGAACTAGCTAGAGTAATTAACTAAACCCCAATTGCAGTTTTTCAACTCTCAAAACCTCCATTGATCACCTTCTAATCCTCATCAAAATCTCCCCACATAGAAAGGTGTGCTTTTTTCGTTGTGTGTGTATATATATAAATTTATTGCTTCAAGAATGATTATATATCAAGGTGTAGTAGTAGTTGCAATGGCCAGGAATCCTTCTTTAATCAGAGCACAACCGCCTATGCCATCAGATCTCACCTCATCCGACTGCAGTGTACTCCGCGGCGGCGCTTCCTTTCGCCGCCGTGAACTCATATTCGTCGTTAATCCCAGAGGTTTTCTTTCTTTCCAAGATTTTATTTTTCCCCCTTCTCCGTTTAAATAGTTCACCAGTACAGGTTTGTTTTCAACTTGAAATGTGTGCCTACCTACCCACACAATTCGCATTGAACCCCAAATCCTTTTCTTCATAAATGCGTCTTTTTTTAAAAAAAAAAATTTAGTGGAATGAAATAAGCTGAGGGTTCTTAAAATTGGGAAATTAAGGTGTTGATTGACATGTTTAATGAGGTTGAATTGGGAATTTAAGGCTCAGAGGTGTTGTTGATTGGTCTTTTTCATGGTTTTATTGGAGCAGGAGCTAATGGAACGACGGGTCAGCAATGGAAGAAGTTACTTCCTTACCTCAGGTCTCGCCTGGGTAATGACTGTAATGTAAGTTTCCCTAACTTATGGTTTTCTTTGCTTATTTGTTGTTAAAGTTTCTAACTTTTGGTAGAATTTTTTAATGCTTATCTTATTGGTTTTATGAATGTATTGCTTTTTCCTTATGAATTTGATGTTTTGTCCACTTTGTTTAGGGCAGATTTTTCTGAAGTTATAACTTTGTAATTGGTCACAAAGGAATAGTTTTTTTTTTATTGTCTACCCCTTTTTGAAAGTGATGACGGAATTTCATTGTTATGACGCTGCGAGACACCTTCCATTTAATAGACGAATTGAGAATGTTCATATGAAGTCAACTTTAATATACAGTAGTGATCAATACTCACATACCAGGTTTATTAGACTTCTCATGAACTAGATTGTATGTGTTGAGTTAAATTTTGATTGCAGTACTTCTGAAAATTCATGGTTTTGATCACTGTAAAGTTTTTACCAAACATGAAGGATTTAGAACTGAATATAATGGTGGAAGAACATATTGGTAACATCTCACATTTGCATGCACGAGTATCCAAAAGATCCTCAAATTCGCACGGTACCACCATCTATAGGTATCAGAATATTTGTGCCACGATATTCTGCAACATCTACCTGTTTTAAACTTTGGTGGAACTAAAATTTCCTTTTTGTGGTCCGGTAAGGATCAGAGTTTGCCCATACTCAGTCATAATAAATGTTGTTTGATATCTTTTTTTGACAAGTATAGATGCACCTGAAGTTATATTCCTGATAGTCTGTTGTAAGAGATATATTGGCCCTTGGCCTTCTCCATTAGAGGGGACCATATTTTCAACAAACCGGGAGTTTTTAAATGTGTGTAATTTTCTAGTCAAGTTTCATAAATAATGCTACCTATCTTTTCTCTTAAGTTGTTAAGATCAGAAAGTGAAATTAGCTAGAGGGTGCAAACTGTTGCCTTCCATCCTAAAATATATTTTGGCATTATCCTTTTGGCTATGCCCCAAAATGGTGGCTGCTTTCAGTATCAGCATAAGACTGCTTGTTTTCCCAGTAAATAACAAAAACCCAAGCGTTTATCAGGCTTTACTTATTCTTCGATGCTAATTAAGTATGGTAGGAGTATCATATAAGTTGATTTCTGTAAAAAATTCAACTTGGTAGGATAATATATCCCTCTTACATGGAATATATCTACGTATTGTAACTTAAATGGACAAAAATGTTTAATGCTCTTGTAGATATTACTGTAATTCTTTGTCAATGATTGTTTAGGTGAAAAAGTTCTCTCTATTTTGACCAGATATGCGAATCTTTAACTTCAGGTCCTTCTCATGCCATTGACATAACAAGAGAGGTAAACACCCAAACATCTCTGATTTAAGCTAGTATCAGGTGGAATGCAGAAACTTTTATCTCAATTGTACTGTCAGGCTATACGTGAAGGAGCTGATGCTGTAATAGCAGTCGGTGGTGATGGAACTCTTCATGAGGTTCATCCTATTTCTTTCCTGAATTCAAAAATCTCTTCTTTCTGTTTTCAAACTGCACAAGTACATGTATATAGCACTAAAAGGAAACAGAAAGGAGTTGGTGGGGGATTGTTTTTGGTGTATCAGTTAAATTTCTATTTTGTTTTTCCTTACTTGCCTCTGAGCCTCTCTAGCGTCTTCAGTTTTCAGTTGTCTTTTGTACTAAGGTGCATCCGGCCTTAAGACACACAGCTAGAATCCCGACACTGATAAAAGGAAAAAAATTAATAACTCACTTTTCTTCTAGTAGCCCAGACTGCTACCAAGTTAAAATATGCTAATATAACAAATAAAGAGCAAGTGAAATAGTGCTCATGTAAGTTTTTCTCTGTCTAAAGGTAGACTCATCTACAATTGTGGCTGGCTGGTAGTATATCATCATTTTGGCGTAGTCATACAATTTCCTTAGTACTTTTCCCGTTGAATTGTACTTAATGTTGGCTTTTCTTTTGCTGCAACTTCTATGGCAGCCTGCAGATATTATAGCTCAAACAGGATTCATATTTTCTTTTCTGTTGCCATTATATCCATGCTTAATATTAAGTTTTGGCTCAATTGATTAAAACTCATGGTTTTCAGGTTGTTAATGGCTTCTTCTGTGGTGGAAAACCTGTTTGTAATCATGATATGAACTCCAGCCATTCTACTCTTCTTGGCGTGAGTCATCATTGGCTGATTGACATTGTTTAATCAAATTGAGAACATTATTTTGAGATATTGTGAAGTTCATTTTGTGTGCTTTTTGCCTTACAAACTGCTTGGTATCAATTACCCCATGAAGATACCTAAATGATGTCCTTTCTTAACAGATAATCCCCTTAGGTACTGGATCTGACTTTGCCAGGACGCTTGGCTGGTAACTGCAACTTCTGCTGTTTTTGTAGCTTAATTTTTTGTCATTCCTTGCATGGAGTATCAGTATTTATAGATGGTCTTGCTTTTCATCAGGAAAAATGATCCACATGATGCCATAGAACGCATTGCTAAAGGTACTTGGCACAAGGACTCCATCTCTTGTTGGCAAAAAGTCTGATTCAAGACCCTTTTTAACCCAGAAAATAAATAAATAGTAGAGAAGGAGATATCCTATTCTATAATAACGGCTGCAGTATTTCTATCCGCCATCCTTCTCCTTCATTATGCTGAAGAAAGTCTGATTTAGGTGTTTTGTAGGGCTGAAATCAAAAATTGATGTTGGATGCATAGCTGGAGAAATTGGAGAGTCACATTATTTCATCAATGTTGCTGATATTCATCTGTAAGGACTGTTTCTGGAAATTCCTAAGTTACGGTTATGTTTGACATTTGGCGATGGGAATCTGCTATCCTTGTTCCATTCCCATTCCTCTATAATTGGGACTTGTTGTTCCTGTATTACTGCTGATTTCATTGCTCCCGAACTCCCATAAAATTGTGATTCTTGTTAAGGTGCGAGTGTAGTGTCAATTCTAGGAAGATTAGACAGGCTAGTTGTGTCCTTACATTCTCTAAAATCTACTGTATTCTATTTCCCTTGTATTCACACCTTCAAGGCATTGAGTGTTTACCAAAATTAGGCATTGAATGAAAAGATTGGACAGGCAAATTGTGTCCTCTCCTTTCTCTCTATCTACTTCATTCCGTTCCCTTGTATTTACCCCTTCAACGCATTGAGTCTTCACCAGAATTAGGAATTGAAAGAAAAAGGAGAACTGATTTTAGGCTAGCATATAGCAAATTATGGGAAATGCATCTGATTCTGGCAATTCTTAGTGATTCTAGCAAAGAAAGCTTTGTCGCCTTCATTCATTCTTATTTTTTAGTGTGTAGTTCTATTCTTGTGTGCTGATGCAGTTCTTGCTTCTGATCTGTAAATACATCTACTGACTGAACCTCATAATTCACTTAATGTTTTGCAGAAGTGCAAAAGCAGGTTATTATGCATCAAGGTACAAGAAATTTGGAAACTTGTGTTATGTAATCGGTGCTTTGCAAGCTTTCTTTCGGCACCATAACCAAGATCTTAGGATCAAGGTCAGTTTGGTTTACCTACTGGGGTTGGGTATCTCTGAACAATTTTAAGGATAATGAGGGGGGCGGTTCATTTTGCTCTGCATGGTCAACATATATTAGTCAGTCTTTCTACTTTGCTTGTCTTTACTTATCAGTAGAAAAACATGATGATGATCTAGGTTGATGAGGGTGAGTGGGAAGTATGTTCCCAAGTAACTGCTCTTTGCATTGGGAATGCAAAATATTTTGGTGGCGGAATGAAGATTACACCAAATGCCAACCCCTCAAGCGGGGATTATGAGGTTTAATGATTTCTCTTTCCCTGTTCTCGGTCATTATTTTCAACATCTCTGTTTTCCAAGAACTGCTTAGATACGACTTACAATGGCTAATTACTTTATGTGCAGATGGTCATTCTGCAGGATTTCAAGTGGTATGATTTCATTCTCAAACTACATAAGCTGTACAACGGGACACACTTATCAGTGAAAAATGTATCTTCAAGAAGGTATACCACTGCTGCTACAGAAAGAAAAAATCATTTCTGATCTCTTCTTTAAATTCTTATTGTGAATTCCAAGTTGCCCATTGTTGAAACTACTTTAGTGCAACTGTGCAATGTTGCATCTTGAAAAAGAAGTCGGTTTGGACATAGTTATTCAGAAAGTAATGCCTTTAGGATCTTTGTTTTCTTAATAAAACCTCTAGTGTTTTGGGGTTTCCCAGGTCAATATACTCTACAATATCCATAAGAACCTCAAAGATCCACTTTAAGGGGTCTGTTACCTTAGTCTATGTTTATGAAATTCTTCAACAGTTTTTGTTTGTCGTTGCAGGGCGCGCTCAATTGAAATTGAAGAGATTGGCAGCAGTGGCTCCATATTTGTTCAGTCTGATGGAGAATTCTTAGGATTCCTTCCTAGAAAGTTTTCAATACTACCTGGTGTTATTGAATTGCTTTGCTAATCTTAGTGTTTTTTTTTTCTTTTTAGAAAATGAACTTGTTATAAAGGCATGATTTTGGAAATACTTTATTAGTTTGTTCCTGGACTTAATTTTGGAGGCAAGGTAGTATATTTCATTGTCTGCATTATAACAATTTTCTGGCAAAGTTAGTTGTTGACCGTCCATATTTGTTACAAGAATTTTCGTACTATTTTGTATAAAATTTAATTTGGAGTATGAGTAATACCTGCCTAAAACATACTTAAATGGGTAAAAAATGTCCCATTATATTTTGATTATTTTGCACTGTAAAATAAAAATAACAAATATTCCATCAATGGAAAAAGAACAACAAAATCTCCTTTTTCAAGTCCATTCATTTCTTGCCCTTCTTATAATTTTTCATTTTTTTGTGGTCAGTATTTATTCTGAGCATAGATATTTATTTTATGAGACAAATACTTCAATTTTCAACTTCTAATTAACGACCAAAACTTCTCTGTCTTTGTTATGGCTACTTTTACTTCTTTTGCTTCCATTAAAATTCCCAATCTCCAGTCCGGCGACCGGGGTTCCATTTTCAGACCAAATAGTAGTAAGAAAATACTCAAGTTGTCCCGATGCAACGTTGAAAACTCCACAAGTAACTCATCAAACAATACTAGTACCAGCTCTAGTACTAGTAGCCAAGATTCTGAGTCTGAAAATTTGCTGCTCAAAATGGCTTGGTATGGTTCTGAATTCCTCGGGATTGCTGCATCAGTTTTCCGTTCTCCGACGGGTACTGAAGCTCCTTCAGAGGGGAATTCGGAACTTGCAACCGATGGGTCTGGACTTGTTGATCGTGCCCTTGTGGTTGATTCCATTAAAGATGACTTCCAAAGATCCTACTTTGTTACAGGTATTTAAATTTTCATGAAGTGTCATAGTTCAATTGAGCATGGAGTTTGAAATTCTAAATTGAGTGATTTTATTGATACGAAACAAAATTCAATGATTTCACTGCATAAATTCTCATAATTGGATTTTCAGGAAATCTGACCCTTAATGCATATGAAGAGAAGTGTGAATTTGCGGATCCAGCAGGTTCCTTCAAAGGGCTTACTCGATTTAAAAGGAACTGTACTAATTTTGGTTACCTTGTTGAAACATCAAATATGAAACTCATGAAATGGGAGGACTTTGAGGTTAGTTCACAATTGATTACGTCTAGTAGCGCTAAGAATTTATTTCTTCTGATTAGATGGATTTCTTGCAAAGTTGTGATGCTTACCAAGTGCGTGTGTTTGTAAATACAGGACAAGGCGATTGGTCATTGGCGTTTTAGTTGCATACTGTCATTTCCATGGAAGCCCATTCTTTCAGGTTCGTGAAGCCACTGCTTCTACATCTACAGTCTACTGACTTTATTTCGACTCTTGTCGTTGCCTTTAACTCTACATTATACTTAATTTCAGCAACTGGTTATACAGAATACTATTTCAATGAGAAATCTGGAAAAGTATGTAGGCATATAGAGCATTGGAATGTCCCAAAGATGGCTCTTCTAAAGCAAATAATAAGGCCTAGTAGGGGAAAAAAAGCCAGTGGATGAAGTACTAGCGCTAATGATCCCTGTGAACTACAACCCTCATATGGCTCAAAAACACGACATGAACAAGAATATAAACCGTATAATGATACTGGATTTAAAGGGGAGGAAGATTTGTTATGTGAATGGCATCGAAAAAGAATGAAGAATGTGAAGAAAAGACACTAATGCGTTAAGCTCAATACTCTTATTCAAAGTGCAGCAGAAGTGGAGATAAATAAGCTTAGACATTGAGAGCACTGAGAAGTCTCGCTTCGTGTGTTGGTAAGTATCTGAAACAAATATGAAGAGCTTTCTATTAAGTGTATTTATGTTGCTTAGGCCTGTTCAACTGATTCATTCACACACAAGATTACACTGGTTTCATGAGCCTTATACTCCGAATCTCGTCATTCTTTTTATTGTTCAAAACATAGTACAGTGCTGTTTTCACTCACTAATAAGTTTATATATGAAGTAAGATCTTGCATTCTTTCTTGTATTTCCCTCTTTCAATGTTATATCAAGAGTATAGCTCACCTGATGCATTGTAAGTTTTTTGCTGTACATGGCAATATGTATAATCTGACCTCCTTTCCATATCAGACAAAAAACCAAAGACCCAATGAGGGGGTTGGGGTGGGGGACTACAAATAATGACATGAATAGCACTAGTAAGAAAGTGAAAAAAAACCTATTTATCTGTCACTACAATTAAAAGGGTTCACCATTTCTGCATTCACCTACATCTATTAAGAGAGTGTCATTCTTGTTTGTTGGCAAAACTCTGCAACAATTTCTTCTTGGAGACTGCTTGAAAACATCCACAAAAACAAATGTATCAGCACATATCATACTAACAAATAGTAACATTCTATGTTGTTCAGATTCTCCAAAAATACGGTTGAATGTGTCAGCTTGCAGCAACATTTTTGGAGAGTCCAACAACATAGATGACAATAGTTATTCAACAAGAACAAAGAAATTACCTTGTCCCATAAATTTGGATCAGGCTTCTTGTACACTTTCACGTGTCGTATCCTGGATGGATCAGCCATACGCCACTTGCACTTCCCTCCAGGCGCCCCATCATGCGCGTATACACTTGTCGTTGTGTCATTAGTCGTCGACGCGTATGCATTAGACAACAAGTAGAAATATGGTCTTTGACAACCATTTCCATGATATGGTCTTGTGTTGAATGTGAGGGAATTCTCATCATTAGTTCCATACCAATCATTGAAAGTTGTAATGGGCTTTTCTATTTCACGGGCCGGTAAAATGCCTCTATTTATCTGGACCGAATAGCCCCATGAGACAGAAATGGTCCATTTTCTGGGCCTATCATAACATATGGACTGTTGCATAAGCCCAGCTGAGTCCAGTGTAATGGGCTTCTTGAGACGTTTCAAGGCTTTAACTCGGGTTACGTTGGGGAATATGGGCTCGATTTTATCAAGATGATGAAGAGAAATCAATGGGGAAACTGGATGGGCTGAGAGGAGGCCCATTACATTACCATATAGATCAAACTGTTCCAGATAAACACCGTCATATCGTTAAATTGTCATATAGTAAATTTCATTTAAACGCTCAAACAACAGTTAGTCAAACCCACTAATTCGTAAGTGCTTAAAATTGTAAATTTACAAAGCTTTGCAAATCAAATCAAAGTCATAGTGATGACTAGAGATCAAACAAAGAAGTATAAGATTTTATAATTAAATCTCCTAAGTGTGTGGATTGGGGATTGGTTTAACTAATTACTTAATTATATCTCTAGTAATTGGTTAATTGATGCTAACCTTTTTGGTCCTTTTGGTTTTGTACTTTTCTTTTGACTAACATCTATTTTTTATTTTTTTTGAACATATATTGGTTAAGTTCTACCTAAGTTTTTTGGTTTATATAAGTAGGTTGATGAGAAACCTATATTAATGTGACATAAAATACATAGATGGAAAAATGTTTAGTTGACCTACCATTTTTCCAAATATAGCATTTAATTGTATTGTGATTTATTAAAACTAAGTATAATAATTTGAGATATGAGTAGAGACATATCCTTCAAAAGTAGATAATTGTAGGTCACCCACCTAATTGCAGGAAAGTGGTTTAGTATTTGAGGATTGGTTATCATAAAGGCTCACCCACCTATATTGCTGGATTTTTTTTTGTTCTAAGTTATTTTTGATCCTTTATCTAATTATTAAATAAGAGGTAATTTCTATTAAAAGGATTAATTGATAACCTGATAAAATAATAATTCCAAAGTATAAATGTAGGGCTATTTTGTGTTTGGTTGGAAATATTAGGTAGTCGTGGTTTATCCCACCATTTATACCTTAATAATCGAATAAGTGATCACATATACATGGTGAAATATCTTATCTCAGAATAAAATATCACTTTACTTAAATCCTTATATTTAATTGTTATTTTAGTAAATCAACATCTTGTCCATTTAATTAGGACCCTATATTCTAGTAGTCGCTATGATTCTATTGACTAATTAGTTAAACAAAAGGTCATGGTACTAGATTACCTAAGAAGGTTGACCACATATCAAATTAATTAAAATCAACTACCATGCATCAAAAAACCCCGAAAAGGGTCTGGAGAGAATATCGTGTATGCTAGAGAGATATGATTTTCACAAACCTGATGAAATCCGACTTCTTTAGTAAGAGGAACTCCAAGTTCAGCCATACAAGCTTGCATTCTATCATCTGATCCATACAAATATGGATATCTTTGTATACATTTATCTTGCATTTTTTCAATTGCCTTTGCCAATGGATAACTTATAGCAAAACCTCCACCTCCATAAGCCATATTATAAGAAAACTCATGATTTTGCCAATGTGTTTCCGATACACTCCCTATATAATAATATTGCTTATGATCATATTTTCTCAATACCCTAACCAAATTTTCGGGCACGAAAAACGTATCGTCATCCCCCATCACGTACCACCTCACATTTTTCGAATCTGCCCTTACTGTCTCTGATAGAACTCGGGATATACGAATCCCTGACCTATCCCCATTTTTATTCGTGTACCTGAATCTTGACGTGTCACTTGAAATCATGATTTTTGGAAGAGAAGTTGTAGCAGTAACATTATCATAATTACTAGTACTACTCATATTCTTATCTAACCATACAAATCCTCGCATTTTATTTGGATTCCACCATAATTTTACGTACTCTTTTCGATAATTCCACGTGGCATTTGACGATCCAATGCCAAAAACAATATGGTGAAGCTGAGTTTTTTCTGGGGGAATTATATTAAGGTTTTTTTGGATTGTATTTTCTTGGTCAAATCTCATAAAAGTATCTAAAGGTCTTTGAGTTAACTTGAATGAAGGGTTTAAACAAATTACGGAGTATAAAACATATAGAAGACAAAAGAAAAAGATGAAAATAGTCATAATTCTTAGAAAAACTCTTCTAAAATTGCTCCTCACATTATTTGTTTCTGCCCAAATAAGTGTGACCACATGATCTTGTTGTCTATTTTTCATATTTTGGACCTTTAATTTTGTGATGTTACAAAATCAAAGACCAAAAAAATAATAATTTGTTTGTGGGAATGAAAGAGCAAAGTGACAATTTCTAGTAGGAGAAAAGAGGATGGAGGAGAATATTGGAGAAAATAGGACTATATATTATATGGAGTTTTAGTTTGATTGAGTCTAAAACACCTTTTTTTCAACACTTATAGAAGCTTGATACAAGTAAACAACTTTTTTTTTTGTTTAATGATATGGATTGGAGTCGTGTGTATAAAAACAAAATTTGTTTTTTTATTATCAAGGAAATAATTTAATAATCTTGAAAATAAAGGTAAAGTAATTGATATAGAAGGAAAAAGAATATAAAAATGGGTATTATTAGACCTTTTCTATCCCTAAGACGTCTTGTTTAATATAAAAGGTTCTATCATTAATTTAATAGTTAACTTATTGCCAATCCTTTCTTTACTCGAACTCGCAATCTTCAAGTTGGAAGTAAGGGTGCTTAGCATCCGAGTAACTCTCTCTTGTCACTTACTGCCCAATATTGGAGTTACTACTTCTTTGTGTAGATGATTTTTTATTTTTTTGAAATTGCAGAAAAATTTATGTTTACTATTCTTCAGGTGTGCATTAGATAAATCTTTTTTATACAATAATTCACAAATCTTACAAAATATAAATCGCATTAAATAAACTGCCATAATAATGAACCAAGTGGAAGATTTCCCATACCATCCCTTTTGGGTTAATTTGTAAATGATAAATACGAATATAATTGATAATATACATTTACACTGCATAGCTCTTTACTTAATATAATTCCGATTTCCAAATATATATATAATCATTTCTAGACTTGATATCACATTCATAATTATTATACATAGTCGAAATTAAAGTTATTAAATTTATCCCAATTGTTGGAGATTTTGTTGAAACTTTTTTTTTGTTGGAGATTATCTTTGTACCAATCTTAGCTTGTTTCATTTGGCCAACTTTATTTATTTTACCAAATCAAGTATTTTAATTTTTTGAAATTTGTAGTACCATTTTTTCCCCCGTAATTTATAAATGGATATAAGCTACTAAAAAGAAAGGAATGACACATTGTAGCACTGTGAAGGAGGCGGTAACTTGTAAGGAATAGAAATACACATGTTGAATGACACATTTAATCTCGACCCCAAGCTCCTCACTATTCCCTCTTATATTATAGAAAAATGATGAAATGCTAAATATTGTAATTTATAGTACTGTTTTTTTTTTATAATTTTTAAATATATAATATACTAAAAAGGAAAGTAAAATAGATAATAATATTATTTTTTATAATTTTTAAATACATAATATACTAAAAAGAAAAATGATAAATATAAAATAGAGGAAATTTGAGGAGAAGGGCAAATCAGACAATTGACTGACTAACCCTAAGCTCCTCTAATTCGATCTTCTATTATATAGTAACCTCTCAAATATAATAATATATTTTTATTTTTTAAACCTCTTTTCATATTATATGTGTTATATTATACTAGGTAAATTAGCAAGCGTGAACTATCTCAATTAGGTCACATCTACTTTAGTGTATTTGTTACTACAATTTGGTTTGAACTTTGAAGTTATGTTTTAAAGTTCGTTGATTTTATGTTCCAAGTAATACATGATAAACAATAAATAGTTTATTGAATTTGTAGGGTAGGTGTTATCCTAATTTGGTTTAAATTAAGTTTGCCTTACTTTGTCTTCATCTTTTGTTTTACATTTTAAATAATACATTGAATAATTTAGGAAAAATTGTATGAAATAACAAACTATTAATTCAAATTAAATGTTACATAGCCATAGTTTATTTTATTTGTAATTCACAGCAAACATCCCATTTTTTTGCCATCTAATTCGGTATACAATTAGTCATTTTCGGTATACAATTAGCCATTTTATACATTTCGGTATAAAATGTATAAAATGCGTTTGTGTTTGTATAAAGCGAGAGAAAAGTGTATATACAAATACAAATACATATATTTTCGTCCAATACACTTATAATTATACAAATACAGATCTTATTATACAAATTGCAATGTATAAATGAATTTATACAAAACTGAACAATTTGTATAAAATTGGATGTATCTAGCGAATTATACAAATCAAAAGCTCCATAGCAAACATAAAATTTGCTATGGAGCGCAATTATGCAAACTATAGCTATAACATACAAATATGACTTTTATGTTTGCTATATGTGAAAGTTGCTCAATAATTTATTCTTTATTTAAAATATTTACAATGTAAACATATTAAATAGGTAATTTTGAGTGTCTTTTGATTTTGCGTTTTAAATAATACACCGAATAATTTATTCAATATTTAAAATATTTACAATGTAAATATATTAAACAATAGGTAAATTAAACATAATAATAATGACACAACCTTTATTCCCGAACGTGTTAGACTTAATTTTTCCAATTTTTTCCAAATTATAGCCTTGCATCAAATTTCTTTTGCTTGGATTATCCTTCAAACTACCCACCAATAACCACCAATAGCCAACTATTCATAAAAGAGAAATGAATTAGAGATATTCTAAGAGTTATTTCTTTCAGAAGCTTGGATTATCCTTCAAACTACCCACCAATTCTGCAACACAACCAACTATTCTTAAAAGAGAAATGAATTACAGAAATTCTAAGAGTTTTTTCTTTCAGAAATTTGGATTATCTTTCAAACTACCCATCAATCGTCCAACACAACCAACTATTCATAAAAGAGAAATGAATTATAGAAATTATAAGAGTGCTTCTACCCAAAAAATCAGACCCAGTCAGTTTTGAAATCCTGAATATGTCAAAAAATAATGAATTGTACTAATCCATTCCGCCGCAGAAGAAAAATGATATTGAATAATCAATTCACCGTTGAGAACATTAAACCAACAAGAAGACCAATCAATTCTTGCTTACCTTTAAAAATTACATTTGTATTCTCACCAAAAAAGTCTTTATATATCGAGAAAACCATGCAGGGTTGGATTCACAAAAACAACAATTTTATTTTATTTTTCTAGAAAATAAAAAGAAACTTAATTCAAGCATGAGTTATTTAAAATTTGCTTTTTGTCATATTATTAATGAAAAGAGTTTTAATTCAAGCATGAGTTATTTAAAATATCCTATTTTAGAGTGGGTTGTATAACAATATTAGAGTATTAGAGTGTGTTGTATAACAATATTGGAGTATAGTAAACTATGAGGAAAGTCAATGTTATGGAGTCAAACCTAGGGAACCTTTCAAATTATCTCAATTTTTTAACTTCAGAATAGTAATATTATTATTAAAAAGTAAGGATAAATTCTACTTAATAAGATATTAGCCATTTGTTTGCAATATATTATCTTGGATTTTGTTAGTAAAATTTTTATTCATTAATTTGAATATTTATATTGTTTAATTCAATATTTTAAAACATTTCTGAATAAAACGTAGATATTTTTCTTTCTTTCCATTTTATATAAAATTTGTATTTTTTTTAACATCATCATTCTTCAATATTATTTTAAGTGATATTAAAACATAAATTTCATACCACAATTTTTATTTGAAGCCTCATAATTTTGAGTCACCCATGTGTATACAGTATATATTTAATATAACCATCATTTTACTATAATAACTATTTTTTTATTTATAAATAATAGTGTGTTATAAAATAATATATTGTGGATGTCCATTACATCAAGAATTTACTCCATTACTTTCCTTCATTATGTAGTTAACCATAACCTTCATAACCTCCACCTTTATAACCATTATTCTTATAACATTTCACTTCCATAACCTCCCCCATTATATTCATGTTAGTGTCATGTTTATGACTAACCTTTTGTATGCCTCTATATGTTACACTATAAATAGAGGCATAAGGGTTCATATTGTATAGACTTGAAGATTTAGTGTACACTTGAAAGAAATAAAGTTATCTCATATTATTCCTCTTGTCTTATATTCTTCTTGTCTTCATCTTTATATTATTCTTTTGTTCTTAAGTTTTATAACACGTTATCAGCATGAGTTGCTCATTCTCCGTCAAGAATCAATGGTAGGTGATTTTTATGAATTATCCTAGTAATTTTTCGATTGCATGGTATACTTCACCAAGGGGGTAAGACATCGAGTAAAGTCTCGGTGCACCATGATAATAAGAAGTTGGGTTTAAGTCCCATTGATTTATCACCAAAGACGTTTTTATATGGGTAAGGCAGTGGGTTTAAGTCCTAATGCACTATAGTGATGATATGATGTTGACTAACATAAAGTTGTATACTTTTGACTGAAAGTCATGAAATTTGCCCAATTAATTTGTTCCATTCTCTTATGTGAATGTGGTAGCAGTGCATAATATGTTTGAAAGATGACAAGTGGCTGAATGTATGAATATGGGCGTGGTAAAATGTTAATGGTCATCATTGTGGTAATTAAAAGGAAGAACATTATGGGTTCTTAAAATGGTCCTTCAAATGTGAAGGTAATTTTGTCCATTAAAGTGGTATGAAAGGTTATTGGACACATTGTTTCTTAAGATGTTCCTTCAAATGTGAAGGTAATTTTTATCCATCAAAGTGGTATGAGAAGTTATTGGGCACATTGTTGTTGGTGCAATCCAAATTTGAAAAGTTTTGTAAATCCTCCATCAAAATAAAGAAATACAAAGTGGTAGTACATTTGGTACATTTGACCTCTTAAAGTAATGTTGAGGTGAGTCACATAAATTTGATAATGCCAAAGCATGACAATGAGTTTTTAATAAAAACTTATAGAACATGTACAAATGGTTATGGTCCATTTCTTGAAGAAAATGTGACTTGTGTTCGTATGGATAAGAACATGTTCATGTATTGTTGGATAAATGTCACATCTCACCTCTACGGGAGGTTTGAGAGATTGAAAAGAATTATTTTGACATAAATGATTATTTGGTCATATACTTTGAGTACATCACAATTATTGTGGTATGTTCTATCATGAACTATTGCTAACAAAAGAAAGAAATAATTCTTTCCTATAAAGGTTGTGGTCATGACCAAAATAAATATTATTGTATGGCAACACAAAGTTGTCATTGGTTGTCAAGAATAAGTCTTGCATGTATTCTCCTTGAAGGAGATGGTCACCATAAAAATGATGTTGTGAAATTTGTGGCATTACACAAACTTAATTAAGAGTTTTGGAAGAACTAATTAGTTACTATCCAGAAATGAAAATAGTTCATAATATTGAGGTTGTAATAAGTCTCAAAACAAACTGTTTAAGTTTTGGAGGAATTGAAAATAATTATTATATTGAGACTGTAAATTATTGAAAGATCAAATATCTTTAGATTACTACAATCAAAACGGGTTATGAATATTTACATAAAAGGTTACCCGCCTTTCTCTGGTTTGTTGTATACAAATATAGGCATGATGATGGAATCGCATGCAAAAGTAAACTAGAAGTTTATTAGAATAAATATCAGTTGGCATAACCGGATGACCATTTCGGTTCAAATGTGATGCAAAAGAATTGAAAATTCATGTGGTTATATGTTGAAGAAATAAAAAATTCTTCAGGAATTCTCATGTGTTGCTTGTTCTCATGATAAAATGATCATTGTAACAACTAAGGTTGGGATTGTATCCCCCGAAATTATTTGGAACATATAAAAAGGTGAATATGAGCCCATTCACCTGCCATGTGGACCGCTTACTATTATGATTTTAATAGATGCATCTATGGTATGGTCACATGTGCACTTGAATCAACTTACAAATTTGGTTTTTTGTAAAGGTTGTTTTGCCTTCAAAATTTGTTAAAATTAAGAGCAAAAGTTCCAAACTATAAAATTATGTTGATAATACTGGTTGGTTTAGCAGAAATCGTTTGCCTCCAATTATAGCTAGACCATTGATTATGAGAACAATCTCTCAATAAATTTGATATGAGATTGAGTTTATTTAACGTGTATGCATCAAGCCAACAAGGTTCTCCTATCACAATTGGTTCATGGTCAAGAACCAAATAATTTCCATCTAAAAATTATGTGTGTGGTGAATTATCTAGATCCTCGTTAAAAAAAATGTGAACTTGAAGTTCAAGAGATAATTCATTTGCAAAATGTTGCAAATAATTTGCCAGATGTATTTGCTGACCCAATATTTTAATTAAGCTGCAAATGCTCCAATAAATAGTCCTTAAAGGACAGAGTCTATAGTACACCAGAAGCGTGATAGACCAATTAATTCCAAACGTAAAACTCCTTGAGGAAGGAGATGAGCAAATTATCAAAATGGTCATGATAATGAGGTAAGTGCTTTGAAAGAGCACTATGACATAACACTTCATAAAACCTTGGCAAAGGTTCAGGTACCTGAAAATGAGGAAAAATGAAGAGATCTAGATAAATTATGTCGTATTGAAATTGATATCAAAATGACCGTCGACGGTATCTTTGATATGAAGTAGCACTCAATACTATAAAATGGTTACGAGGATCTTAAATTCAAATATGTCATATAGTGTGGATAGATAAATTATTGGAACTATTCAAGTATATTTTGTTTCACTTAGAAAAGTGATGTTTTTGATCTTATAGTTCATGGATCAAAATATAAATGTTGGTATGGTACAAATGAATCATTGCGAGAAAATATAACCGTAAGATATAATGTGCGGTTTGTGCCTCGGGGCATAAGGGATTTCACAAAAAAATTGACATTATTAAATGGAGATATATTCTCCAATGGTGGATGCAATGAGACTTGTTTCAGTCTGGCAATAGATGAAATACTTGAATATGCATAATGAACAGAGGTGGATCTAGGATTTGGAGGTCCTGGGTGCTACATGTTTTAAGTAAAGCGGGTCGGTTGCTTTAATTTTAGGTTACAATCGAGTTATTTATCTTTTTTCAATCTTTATAAACAAATCGATTAAACATGCATGTTAGTAATATTTTATTTTAGATATTATGAGGTTAAATCTAGCTAAACAATTCAATGTTTATTTCTTTTTAGGAATTAGTGGCCTTATTCGTTGAAACTTTGAAGAAAAAAAGAGATTTTTCATACTAAAATTTGAGCTTGTATAAACTATCTAATAGTGCAACTTAATATATTCATATTTCACTGACTTTATGTGTTGCAAAATATAACAAAGAGAATACAAATTTTAGTTTCAATCTAGTCATCCTACTTAGCAAGAATGTTGGTAAAAATCGAAAGAACCTTCAAATTAAAAGAACTCTAATAATAATATTCACCATTTTTAAAACTTATATTTTTTTATAACTACTATTTAAATATATTCTTAATAATATTTATGTCACGTTCATAATTCAGTACTCATTAATTGATAAAAAAATAAACACCCGAACTCATATCAAGAGATTAATAATTAGTGAAAGAGAAAGTAAAAAAACTTAAGAATTAATTATGGTGAATAAGAGTCCATTTGAATTAATAAAAAATACTTGTAAATAATTAAGAATGAATGGAAGGAAAAAAAAAAAACCTTCCCACATTAATTCAATGACAAAAAAAAAAAGAATGAAATAATTAAGCTTCCAAAAAAATTAATGCTGCAGACGAGGTTCGAACCTGCGCTGCCCATGTGGCAATTGGCCTGCTTTGCCAATTGGATTATTCACCATATTGTTTAGTGGGTGGCAAAGAAAATATATATTAATCTTCTTATACATATATACATATATATATAAAGTTTTTTCCGAGATCAGTGAGTGCCGTGGCACCCCCACAGGTACCCATAGATTCGCCCCTGATAATGAATGATTATTATGTCTAATTAGACGACGAATGTTGCATGAAAATCCTTGAAGGATTTAAAAGGTCTTAAAGCAATTCCATTGAGTACCCAATGGTTTTGTGACTGCTTAACACAGAGAAAGAATCTTTTTGATATCATGAAAATGATTTAAAATGTCATGTATTTGTGCAATTGGTGCACTTACCGATTGTTGGTTATGCAAATGCTAGAAGATTATTTGATATACATAACGAAAGTTATGTGGAAGGATTTTCATATTATCATTCAAGTTATGACAAAAAACTAACAAAGCAAGTGACTCAACATATAGAAGATGTGTGATTTTCTTTCAGAAGAAAAGACGAGCTTCAATAAAATTGAAATGATCAATCCCCGAGTAAGAAATGATTTGATTATGTAGATGCAGAATATTTATTTGATCTGCATAAAGCTCGATCGCAAATGGACTATTATTTACATATGGAGACACAACGATATCTTGGAAATTCAAAGAATCACATTAGTAACCACTTCTTTAAATCATGCAGAAATAATATTGATCTATGAATAAAATTGGGAGTGTGTTTGGTTGGAATCATGATCTATCATATTCAGAAAATATGTGATTTTCTTTTGAAAAGGATATTCCAGCCACCATATATGAAAATGATATATAGCTCAATTGAAGGGAGTATACAATCAAGGGAGATCGGACAAAGTATATTTCACCAAAAGTTTTTTTCATACATGATCTTCAACAAAATGGTGAGATGGACGTTCAAAGATCCATTCAAGTGATAATCTTGTAAACTTATTCACTAAAGATTGCAAACATCAATATTTGAGAAGTTGTGATACCAGATTGGAATGCATTGTTTTCGAGATATCAAGTAAAAATTTTATCAGGGGGAGAAAAATACGCGTTGTACTCTTTTCCTTAACCATGGTTTTATCCCAATTGGGTTTTCCTGGTAAGGTTTTTAACGAGGCAACATTCAAAGCGTATTAAAAGATATGTGTACTCTTTTTCCTTCACTAGGATTTTTTCCCACGTGATTTTTTCCTAGTAAGGTTTTAATGAGGCATATTATCTATGGACATTCAAGGGGGAGTGTTATAAAATATTATAGTGTGGATGTGTTTTTTCCTAGTAAGGTTTTAACGAGGCATATTATCTATGGACATCCAAGGGGGAGTGTTATAAAATAATATATTGTGGATGTCCACTACATCAAGAATTTACTCCATTACTTTTCTCCATTATGCAGATAACCATAACCTCCATAACCTCCACCTTTATAACCATTATTCTTGTAACATTTCACTTCCATAACCTCCACCATTATATTAATGTTAGTGTCATGTTTATGACTAACCTTTTGTATGCCTCTATGTTACACTATAAATAGAGACATAAGGGTTCATATTGTATAGACCTGAAGATTTAGTGTACACTTGAAAGAAAGAAATTATCTCATATTGTTCCTCTTGTCTTATATTCTTCTTGTCTTCATCTTTATATTATTCTTTTATTCTTAAGTTTTATAACATAGTGTTATATTTAGGTTTGACTCTATTTTATGTAACCACAAACTTAATGTGATTGCGTCATTACTTTATTTTATTATCATCTTGCCTTAATTACTTTTCGGTTAATAATCTTATTTACCTTTAACTCTAAATTGTTTTAATAATAACTCAATATCATACTCTATTTTTACTTCATAGTATGATTATTCTTTAATTATCGGGTGACTTTATAAAATATCGAGAAATATATAATTTATTAGAATATTATATTAGTTAAAACAATACATTATAATACAATATTGATATGTATAGACAATTTGAAATAACACCATATCAAGAAACATCAAACTATCTTAGGTTTATTCATTTCAATTAAAATTTCCAGTACATTTAGAATAGAAGGAAATGCAGACAGAACATACTTTTTATTTTTTTTGGAACAGGAAACACACAACCTCTGTCACAGCCTATGCCCTTCGGAGCACTTTTTGGTAACCTAAGCTGGATTCGATTCACCTTCCAACCACTCAACCATGCCCTTGCGGGCAACAAAACATAGTTTTATTTCCCTTATTTTTCAGATACTCAACAAAGCTAACAATGTAAGAAGTCTGAAGCTGTATATCTCCAAAAACATCAATAGCTTTTCTTGCTCTTTCTCTCATCTCTTTACCTTCCTCGGAAACCATGGCGTACATCAATGCCTTGGCTATATCCTTTCTAGTAAACGATCCGTTTTCTTCATTTCTCTCCACTTCAATTCCGAATCCTTTTTCTACTATCAATCTTGCATTCAGCCCTTGATCATGCACAAATGGCAAAACAACAAGTACATGTCCATGCTGTAGTGTTTCAACAATTGAACCTAGTCCCCCTTGAACTAGTGCTCCTCCAATTGAAGAATGTGCAAGAATTTCCTTTTGACGCGCCCATCCAATGTGCACCACGCCTTTCTCTGCATTCCTAGCCCTGAATCCTTCAGGCAAAGGATCCACATCATTTGAAGTAGTACTACTCCATTTAGGCTTTTGTAATATCCATAAAAATGGTAGCTTAGATAGTTCAATCCCATGAGCTATTTCATATACTTGATCTTTACTTGGTTTACACTCACTCCCAAGTCCTACGAATAAAACTGACTGGAAATTCTGTTGATTGAGCCATTTTAAGATCCTCTGCCACGATTGATCGCGATTGATGTTGAGGTCTACACATGATGGTGGTGATAGTAATCCAATTGGGATTATAGGCTTAGAGATGAGTTTATGCATCGCATCCAAGTAATCACCTTCGAATTCATTGCAGCTACGTATAGCTACAGCTCGACATGCTCTCAATACCTTGGCTGAACGTTGAGCGTATGATTCCCCTGAGGCGTCTTCTTGGAAAGACAAGGAGAAAAGCTCTGCTGCTTCATAACTCCGATAAGCCAACGTTGATGGAAAATGCAGCTTCTCAGAAACAGGTAATGTGAGGCTTTCAGGCATTGGTCCTGAAGCTCTAGCAGCAATCAAAAAAGCTCTTGAAGCAGCTGAGAAAACACTGAAGTGGATGATAGGGATATTATAAGCTTCAGCAATCTCAACTATCCAATTTTGAAAGAAGTCAACAATAATCCAATCAGGTTTTTGATCAGCAATGAACTTTTTGATCGGTTCTCGGAGTAGATCATAAGCTACTTTCAAGTACTGAATTTTTTCTAAAGGAAGATCAACAGAAGCCTCGGCGTCTTCAGGCAAAAGAGTGTTGTCATCAAGACTTGGCAATGGAAATTCCACTAGTTTTACAAGATGTGTTAAGTTAGGAGAAACTTTAGGGAGTCTTTGGATGTTTTTCGGAGTAGAAATGAATGAAACATGAATTCCTCCTAATTCAGCTAAGGCTAAGGAGAGATTGGAAAATGGAATAAGGTGACCAAATGCAGACCATGGTAGCATTACTACATGAACATTTTCACTCTTACTCATTTTTGTTCTTTATTTGCTAAGTAAATATTTAGTTCTACTATTTGTGTGAATGAGAAAAAGAGGTAGATAGATAGGTCTTTTATTTGAAAATTTTCGTTAAAAGTTTGTTGTACGAGGTTGGATCATGCATTATTATGAGTGTGATAACATGGGAATACTAAGAAGTACAAACTCCTACCTAGGATCTTGTTTGCTATGATCATGTGGCATGATTAGGACATGAGTGTTTGCTTGCAAATTCAATCACTAATTAAGTTTTGAATTAAGTTTTTGTTTGGGAGCTTCAAGTGAGTCAAGTACTAATAAAATGGAATTTTAAGTGGTAGACCTATACTGAATCAGATTATGTGGGTGCTTTTGGGAGCAAGAAAATCTATAGAACCAAGGAAATATTACAAGAAACATTTTCTATCAAAAGAATATTCATAAATCAGGCCCCAGATCTGCATGAACGCGGGATACTTTGTGCACGAGCTTCCCCTTTTTCTAACTGTGATCAAGAATCTGGTTAGACCATCTAAGAATCAATTTACTAGGAGGAAACAAATTAATTTTCTCTTGCAATTTCAATTTATTCCTTACAATAAGAAGTTCAACTACATTGAAGTTAAGTAGAACAAGATGGAACATTGATGGCTCTAATGATTTTAATCAGTAGATATTTCTTCTCTATCATTCTTCAGATACTCGACGAAACTAGCAACGTACGAATCATGAAGCTTTTGATCTCCAAAAATGGCTGCAGCTTCTTTGGTTCGAACTCTCAACTCTTCACCTTCCTTCGAAACCATAGCATACGTCAACGCTTTCTCTATCTCATTCCTAGTAAACGATCCGTGTTATGAACCAAATCCAATCCAATATGAATACCAAGGTCACAGAAATAGTTATTGGGCTGGCAAGAGCTATTGGGCTGAGAACAAGCAATAGGGCCAGGTTAATTTGGGATCCGGGTTGAGTAGTGGGTGTGGGAATGGTTCCATCAAAAGGGGTAGCGGTCGCTGATTCATGGGTTATGCTTGTTAAGAAAAGAATCTGATTCCTCTCATCTCCGTTCTTAGTCTAAGCTTCTCATCCCCTTCTATCTATCACTGTAATTTCTGATCTTCTTCCCCTTTGATTAACATTCTCAGTTTCGTTTTAAGGATCGTTAGCTATTACTTGCTTGTTGTTTCCATTTCTCAATTGTATTTTGTGCTCTCAGTGATTATAATATATATCCTTGTTGTGTAGTAACTTGAGTTGTTACAATCCGTCTTCTTCATTTCTCTCCACTTCAATTCCCAATCCCTTTTCCATCAGAAATCTCCCATTAAACCCTTGATCATACACAAACGCCAGAACAACAACAACATGCCCATACTGCAAACTCTCTGTTACGGAACCCCACCCACCTTGAACCAGACTACCCCCAATTGAAGGATGTGACAGAATCTCCTTCTGTGGTGCCCATCCAATGTGCACCACTCCTTTCTCCGCGGTCCTCTGTCGGAATCCTTCCGGCAGAGGATCCACTTCATCAAAACTACCCCAATTTGGCTTTTGTAGTATCCATATGAATTGTAACCCGGAGAGCTCAAGTCCGTGAGCTATTTCATCTACTTCCTCTTTACTCGGCTTACATTCGCTTCCAAATCCAACGAATAAGATCGATCCGGACTTCTGTTGATCCAACCATTTGAAAATGCTCTGCACTGATGTATCGCTGCTGAATAAGTTTGTTGACATTGATAATAATAATCCAACTGGAAATACAGGGTTATCGACAATTTTATGTAATGCATCTATATACACATCGTCAATTTCTTTGCAACTACGTATAGCTATAGCTCTACACGCAGAAAATATTTCAGATCCACGTTGAGCAAATGAAGCACTCGAGGCATCTTCTACATAACACATCGACATAAGCTCTAACGACTCGTACTTTCGATAAGACAAAGTAGACGGAAAATCCAGCATCTGAAATACCGGTGAGGTTAAAATTTCAGGAGCTTCTCCTAAAAGTGTTCGCAGCAATTGAGAAACCCGTTGCAGCAGCAGTGAAAATGCTGAAATAAATTATGGGGATCTCGTAATTTTCAGCAATATCGACTATCCAATGTTGTGCGAAATCATCTATGATCCAGTCGGGTTTTTCATCAGCGATGAAATGTTCTACGGGTTGTTGGAGGAGATCATAAGCTGCTTTCAAGTACTGGATTTTTTCAGCTGTAACATCGACAGAAGCTTCAGCATTCTGGGGCAAAAGTGTCTCGTCATCGAGTACTGGCATTGGGAATTCTACTAGTTTTACGAGGTGTGTTAAGTTTGGAGAAACTTTAGTGAGTCGTTTGATATTTTTCCTAGTGGATATGAAAGAGACATGTATTCCTCCGATTCGCGCTAAGGCTATGGCGAGATTGAAAAATGGAATAAGGTGACCAAATGCAGCCCATGGCAGCATTACTACAGGAACATTATCATCGTTTTTCATTTCACTCTACTAATTCCACAATATGTTTCAAATTGTGAAAGTTTATATTAGTTATACTACAAGGTTGGTTTCATCATGCATATATATTTGATGTGTATGCATTGGATGAAACAAAATTTCAGATGTAATTTTATTTGCTAGATTTGCATTGCTTGCACGTTCAATCAGTACTAAATTTTTTGCATTAATAAAGACTTTTTTCTTGGGAGATTCAAGGCAACAACTGAATTGGGATCTTAGCTAAATGGTGAACCAATTAGCACACAATCGTATCATGTGAGATGCTTTTGGGAACAACAAAGTAAACCGACTCCTTGTTTTGCAGAAATGCTTCCTTGTAAGTGAAGGTGTTAAAAGCGGACGGGGTAGGCCTAAAATCACATAGAAGGAAGTGTTTCGAAAAACCTATAAATGTTTTGGTATCAACGCAAACGTAACTAAAATAGGACACAATAAAAATAATAAAAGAAAAAGATCTATATAGATGATAGCTATTGGTTGCGAATAGACTTGTTAAAAGAATTTCACATATTATTATTATTATTATTATTGTTAATGGTCATATGATTCAGGCTTTGTAAACTTCTATGACCAGTCCAGTAATAACATTGCAGAAGCTAAGGCTTTATTGAAAGGGTATATTGTAACAAGGTGGAAGTATTGAAGATTAACCCAACTTTCTTTTATAACCCGTTGATTAATTCCCAAAAAAAGAAGAAAAACAATGTTATTAACAACACGAAAAATAAAAATAAAAACAAAGAAAACTTGCTCTTCAAACGCAGTTCAATAATGAATATGTTAGAATTCAAGCTGCAATTTTACGAGTTTGAAATTCAATAAACTAAGACCACATAGTCCCTAATAGTTATTTAACTCATAAGAATTGCACCCGATAGCCAATTTTTAACTAATTCTTTAAGATATATTAAATTTAAAAAAAATTATTTCACGTGTAGCTGATTTAACGAACTTCACACAAAAAATTTCAACTCCACCACCTCTTCAAAAAATTTGCTCAATGTTGGTTAACAAAGACTTCATAACACGATTAATATGTTTTCTTTTTTAATATTTTAATTATTATACTATAAACTCCCTTAAAATTTAATATAATTCAACAAAATTTAGATATTTTGGGACCCTCACTAACTACTTTCCAACGGAAATGACCAACAACTCATTAAACCACTCTTTGTTGACTCTCTTCCCTTAATTTTTTGCCACTTAGACATGCTAAATTTATGCTTAATTAGTTTCTATAATTTCATCTAACTTTTCAACAACATGAAAAATGTAATCCATATATACCTAATATGATGGAAATATATGTACCTAACCTAACATGGTGGAAAATACTATGTTATATTTTCTTGTATTATAACATGATTCATCTTGTTGAAGTTGATATATATCTAATGAATGAGTCATTGCGTATGATTCTTAGGAGTTAGGCAAAGTTGAATGATTTTTTGGTTTTAAAACAACTGCTTAGTAACTTCTTGTGATTGTTGGACAAAGATGAATATTTTTTCTTGATTCTATGTTGCACAAAAATAGTTTGATCAATTCGATGCAATAAAATAAAAAAATTGAGTGATCATAAACTAAATCAACCCAAAATAGCTATAACTATTAAAACATAATACAAAACTATACATATGAAACGATTAGACAAGAGGAGGTTGTTCAAATGGTAAGTAATATTTCCCACAAACGTACAGTTGTGGGAAATATCAAAACATGATACATGAAATATTACTAGTGTCACAAATGACGTGAGAAACATGATATGAATCCATACCCAAAAATTAGATATAGAAAGAAAATGAGATTGAATATGTCATTGTCTTAAGTTTTAGCTCCATATAAACAGTATATATTTAGACAATAAATAAATGTGTCACCAGTCATACTTTCAAACTTTTTTGCCTATATAAATCACTTGTTTGTGTTTGTATTTTAACCAAAAAAGCAACTCCATACACCCTATTCTCACTAAACAATAGAGTAGTCCTACAGAGCTCAAGTGAACAACCAAAACTTTCACTTCTTTCTTCTATGGTAAAGTGAAAAGTCCTCTTAAAAAAAAAGCAATTCAAAATGTTTGTCTTGTGGGATTGTCCTAAAAATTGTGAAAAATCATATCTAGCTGTATTTTTATATTCTAGAATAATGGTAGTGCTCCAGCCAACTTGCACACACTCTTTCACCAGTTGAAGTACTGAATAACTCTGTCCACTAAGACTTAAGCAAATGGGAAGAAACCACGTAGTGCTTTTTTATCTTTTGTCTCGCTAAAATTTTAAACCATATCTTGCTTTATTATATTCTTGCAGATGGTGAAGACAGATTGGCTGTTAGTAATCCTTCTAGGACTGGTGTTTTTAAGTCTAGAAGGAGCTGAAGGAAGAAAAGAGAGAATTCTTGGAGGATCCCCTTATGAGTTAGCATACTCAGCAATAAACTGCAGAAAGCACAGTGCATCCATAAAAGATTTTGGAGGAATTGGAGATGGAAAAACACTCAACACAAAGGCATTTCAAAAGGCAGTAAATCAACTGAGTAAATATGCATCAGATGGTGGAGCTCAACTAATTATCCCTGCTGGTCACTGGCTCACTGGTAGTTTCAATCTTACTAGCCATTTCACTCTTTTTCTACACAAGGATGCTGTTCTTCTTGCTTCTCAGGTACTAGTTTGATCTACTTGTTGCATTGGAATTTCAAACTTTGTCAGCTAAAACAGGAACTTAAATGTGAAAAAGAAAAAAGTAAATGTTGAAGAGTCTCAGGAGCTGTAAGCTTTGCTGTCTCGAGACCCCTACTCTAACTAAAGGAGCCCTACTGAATTTACGTTCCCAAATTACGACTAATAGTTTCACCTTTTGAACCACCAATCGCATTAAGCGACTGATAAAGTTGACAGAAGGGAAGCCTTGGTGTAACTGATAAAGTTATTGTCATGTCACAAGGAAGTCACAGGTTCAAACTGTGGAAACAACCTCTTGCAAAAAAATTTGCAAGGCCGTGTACAATAGTCCGGCCCTTCTCCCGACCCATGCATAGCGGGAGCATAATGTACGGGACTACCTTTTATTAGTCGCATTAAGCGATAAGGTCGGGACAAAACCTTATAAGGGGCAGCCCTCAACCCGATCATCCAATTCACTCCTAACAGATGGGCATGGTTTTGTAGTTAAAGCAGTTCATCAATATACTTGCTATTAATGAGTGTGATTTTAATTGGTTCAGGAGATAAACCAGTGGCCTGTGATAGACCCCCTACCATCCTATGGTCATGGGAGGGATGCACCAGGAGGCAGGTACATCAGTCTCATTTTTGGTACTAATCTCACAGATGTCATCATCACAGGTAACTATAAAGTCTTATTATAGACCAAATACTTCTATCCACCTTGAAGATGATGTTTTTTTTTTCTATTATTCAACAGTTTAAAACAGATACTTGTCTTTTCTGCATGATTAGGTGAGAATGGGACAATTGATGGACAGGGTGCTCTCTGGTGGCAACAATTTCACATGAACAAACTAAAATACACAAGACCTTACTTGATTGAACTCATGCATTCTAATAAAATTCAAATATCAAATCTAACCCTTCTCAACTCTCCTTCTTGGAATATTCATCCTGTTTATAGCAGGTAAATCTATCAGCCAAATCTTACATTATTTAACATATCATTTACTCTTTTCAAGTTTAACACAATCTTCATGCTTGTGAAATTTCAGCGATATCATTATCCAAGGCATCACTATTTTAGCACCTGTTACATCCCCAAACACTGATGGGATCAACCCAGGTCTGTTTTTTTTCTTTTCTAAAAGCATTTTAATAAAAGAAATCTAGGAAAACCTGATTCATCTAGTCTACTCTTCTTGTTCTTTAAATTTTCAGATTCTTGCACAAATATAAAACTAGAGGACAACTACATTGTATCTGGAGATGATTGTGTAGCAGTCAAAAGTGGCTGGGATGAGTATGGTATAAAATACGGAAAGCCAACAAGTCATTTGATCATCAAACGTCTCACTTGCATTTCACCTTATAGTGCAGCTATAGCATTAGGAAGTGAAATGTCAGGTGGAATTCAAGATGTGAGAATTCAAGACATTACAGCCATCCAGACAGAATCAGGAATAAGGATCAAAACTGGTGTGGGGCGAGGGGGCTACGTCAAAGATATATATGTCAAGGGGATGAAACTGCACACCATGAAATGGGTATTTTGGATGACAGGCAACTATGGTTCACATGCTGACACTCACTGGGATCCTAAAGCCTTACCAGAGATAAAAGGAATCAATTACCGGGATGTGGTGGCTGAGAACGTGTCAATGGCTGGCCAGCTAGATGGGATATCCGGGGATCCTTTCACTGGAATCTGCATGTCCAATGTAACAATTGGTTTAGCAAAAAAGTCCAAGCAAAATCCATGGGCTTGCACTAATATTGAAGGAATTAGCAGTAGTGTGCAACCTCCACCTTGTAAGTTGCTAGCTGATCAGGGCCCAAAGAAAAGTGGTATGTGTGATTTTCCTACAGAAAGTTTACCCATAGATAGCATAGAGATGCAAAGATGTTCTTATAGATTGAATCTCTGATAAGCTTTCCATACATGTAATAGTTCTATTACTTAAGTACCCATACTTTTCATGGCTACTTCAGAATACCCTCAATATTACACTACAAATTAAGGACTTCATGTGTGCTTTTTCAATATGGATGATTTCATGTTACACTATAAGAAGCAAAACTATGATTCTACAAACCGTGACTATCAACACATCTAAGAAAGACAAATCTCAAAGTTCATTTACCGGGAAGGAATTGTGAACAGCACATGTAAGATAGCAAATACACGCTTCTGGATATCACCTTGTAGCTGAGAAAGAATTTAGAAACACTAAAGAAAACTAGGTGATTGTTCATAAGAATACAAATCTACAATCACATAGGGCATCCAGACTGAAAAATACATAACTACTGTCAAACCACTTGAAAGCAAAGATAGGTCAAATTTTTAGGATAACAAGCTGTAATCACTTGGGATTTCCTAGTTCCACCAGCCAGAGAGAATCTGGTAACAAGAAGGAATTGGTACTTGGAACGTTCTGATCACCTTGAAAGACTAATAGGACAAATCTAACATAAGCTACTAACAGAACCATGAACTCGCCTCCACTGCATTTGATCTACTATTTCCGAGGATCACAGAGAAGTTTGATAAGTATCCTAAAAAAGTTATGAAACATCAGAAATTATAAAACAGCATCTCTCTCAGTGAGTTGGATCTGGATTAAAGTTCACAGATTCCCTCCAGATGAGCTCCTTGATATTTTCTTCAGTAAAAGATGGCTGCTCAAAGTCAAAACTGAAAGGCATGGGACAAACAGGCTCCTCATTGATATCATGAAGAGGTGCCAAGTAGGGGTGGCAGAGAGCTTCATCAACTGCAAAAGATGAATAATGAGGATTAGCAATGAAAGATCATTTTCAGGTTAAACCTTTTTATCAAAAAAGTATCTCACAACCTGATGAGTTAGAATTGACTCAAAGAGAAGTTCTCACAATCATCTTTACCTGTAACACGCCTGCTTGGATCAAAGACAAGCATTTTTTCAAGCAAATCAACAGCTCCAGGAGATGAATTGGGGAATTTAGCAGCAAATTGTTGCCTTGGGTACTGTGGGAGCTGTCTAACATACCTCCGAGCATTATCACTCCGGAGAAATCCAAGACTGGCATCATCAGGTGATCCTATGAGCTATTTCAAACAAGTAAAGGGGACGTATCAGGATTGAACTGACTGAATTAACAAAAGTGAACCTCTCTTTGTGCAAATTAACAACTAAATAAACAGCTACTTGAAAGAAATTCTAAGAAAAATACACTTGTATAGGCCAGATATCATACTATCTACGTTAAAGCATTAGAGACAGCAGTCCGTATTCATTGTTACTGTTTAGTTAAACTTATGGAGGTAGACAAACACACATAATGCATATTTACCTCTGTGATAAGTTTCAACTGGTGAACGTAATCCCTGCCAGGAAAGAGAGGCTGTCGTGTCATCATCTCACCCAGTATGCAACCAACTGACCAGATATCAATTGCTGCTGTGTATTCTGAACAATTTAGGAGCAACTCCGGTGCACGATACCACCGTGTTACAACATACTCTGTCATGAAATCTGTTTCAGATGTTGTCCTTGCAAGCCCAAAATCTCCAACTTTTAGGTCACAGTTTGCATTGAGAAGCAAATTGCTGGGTTTTAGATCACGATGCAGGACATTGGCAGAGTGAATGTATTTGAGTCCTCGTAATATTTGGTATAGGAAATACTACAAAAAGCAACGAGGAGAAGACCACTCATATACAGGAAGTACGTGATACAGACAGCAATCAAAGCATAGAAAAATCCCAAACGAATAGACCTCTTTACTGATGATTGTTCATCCTGTCATGCTTAGGGAACAAAACCTTCTAACCTATTTTTCTGATCATTCAGTAACAGGAAAAGAAACTTCGGATTTTTGAACACTCAACTCTGAAAAATTATAAAACTAGTTTTACCTTTTCCTCACAATTTGGCCTTACAGTGGATCTTTTTGTAATATCATACAAATCAGTGTTATATAAGCAGGGTCTGTGAAATATTGTAGTTTGTGGTATGAACAAGTTTCACACTGAGTGTCATGTGGATGCAGTGAGCACCACTACCTAAATGGAGTCCATGTACTATTAGGTAAGTGCTGAAACGCTTTCCAAGTACAAAACAAAATATGACATGGAGAGAGGGTAATTCATATACTTTGTACAAAGGGAAGTATAATATAAAGCATCAATGATCTACATACTGCAAGCGACAAAAACATGGATGATTGCATTATAGTGGAAAGTTCTGGCAAAAATATTTTTGCAAAAAATGATAATAATCTGCCTCTTACAGATCCAGAATCAGCTTTCTGCTTAGAGCAAGGGAAGGATAGATGCAACGGGCAACACATACTTGATTGCCTAGTTCAGGTGACATAAAAATTTGGAGTCTTCAATACACATTTTTGATTGCCTAGTTCAGGTTACATACAAATTTGGAGGCTCCAGTACACATCAGAAAGTTTAGCTTACCCGACAGTGATCATCAGTCAATTGTTGGTTGGAACGAATTATCTGATGAAGATCAGTGTCCATCAGTTCATAAATAATGTAGACATCATTGAAATTCTCAGTTTGTGGTGGCCTTATAATATCTTTAATGGCAATCACCTGTAGTAATCATAAAAGCTAAATATTATGATTCTAATAAAACTGATGTAGAATCATTTTTTAAGTGTAAATCCATTACTCCTAACACCAGAAAAGAACATGCATACCAACTATGTCTCAATCCCAAACAAGTTGGGGTCGGCTATATTATGAGTAAGGAATCAGTTACCATAAATGCACTTGCTTCCAATTTCTTGGCAGCAGATCCTATCCATAGGAGTCAATAGATCATTTTACTCTTAGTCATGGGTTAACCATGAATTGGAATTCCAAAAGAATTATTCACCTTAAACTGTAGGCTTAGGCATTTCTCCTAATTTAAAAGGTAATTTGATAACTATTAGCAAATGCGATAACCCTCGAGACATCTTTCCTTCCTTTCCTTTCTTTACTTCTCCACTTCGACTGAAGACACGAGGGGGGAGAGATAGGGTGCAGTATTCTTTGCTTTTATTGCCTACATTGCCGGAAGTCATGGAGAAAATATCCCTTTAAGCAATCAATTTCTATCTAAAAGGTGAATATAACTAGGGTCTCCAATTCTTACTGGTGTCATCCCGTAATTATTTCAGTAAAGCAAGATAGTAGCTCTGGAGGCCTCAAATCTCTCTCAGATCAACCATCTCTGGCCCATAATGTCTTCAGCCTACTCTGGTTATTGGTGACGCAGTTTACAACCAAACCATTCACCCAACCCAACCCCCAAGAAGAGAAAGAAGGGGAAACAACAGTGCATTACATCCAGTAAAAATGAAAGAGAAAAGAAGGAATGGAAACAAAAAGAAATACACAAGGATTGCTCCTTGCAAATCATTAGGGAACAGTAATGCTGCCACCTATAAACTGCAATGACATGAAATACCTAAGTTATATGTTGTGATACTGAATAGCAAACAGAAAAAGACCAGCACAAAGGTAACAGATAAGTCAGTTGCTTGCAAGTAAATGAGCAAGGTAACAAGAAAGTCAGTTTTCGATTTGTGAAGTAATGTCAATACTCACATTGTCATGACCCATGTGACGAAGAAGCTTTATCTCTCGTAGAGTCCTTTTTGCATCTATTCTATTATCAAATGCATTGCCAATCTTCTTGATAGCTATTTCCTCACGTGTTTCCGAATTCAAAGCGGCACTGAGGAAAATTTAAAAAATCACATTTTACCTTCACATAGTAGATACTAAATATACAGAGGAAAAGAACAACATATAAGATCCTCGGAAAAGCAAAAAGCAAGAACTTTTATTCTCTCTTGCTAAGGCTCCACTCAATAACACCATATATATTATTAAGAGTGAAGTGATTAGAGAGAAATTCTAAGCTTTTAATCAAACTGGTAAGACAAAGATTCAAGCCAAACTAATTTGAGCAGATAATTTCATGCGAACAGAAGCAGCAATCCCATGAAGTCACTCGAGTGCAAGACTATTGCATATAGTTGTGTACCATGGGACATAAATAAACTAAGAATTAAAGTAACATAGATACATGAAAATCATTTCCCTATATGACAGCAAGGAAGAACAGCACACGGGTAAGCATACTTGCTAAACTTCAGCAGCAAAAAGTTCTAAGTTAAATGCCAGCTGATTCATCATAAGATACCTAGTATCTGTCTTGTATCAGGAAATGATGATTTTCTTAATCAGGATTTAGAATATCTCTGCCTCTTTTTAGCACATCAGTTAGTAACTTTTCAAGCAATGTGCCCATTGTCCGAAGACCAAATTCAGCTAGTCAAACCTTTCTTCACATCAAGGAGGTCATTTCCAATTTATTTATTTTTTGGGTGAAGACGGAGGTCATTTCCATTTTTCTTCAGCTACGTGCCAATTCTTGCATTTAGAACATTAAGCTTCATTTTATTCTTCCAAATTCCTATCCTAATACAATTCAACGTGAGACCTTTCAACATCTATGATTTTAAAATCATATTTAATCTCGTATCTATTTGTTCACTGGGTAACAAATTCGCCTAATTAATTTTTCGATATCTGAACTAGCATTATTTTTTAAATACCTAGCTGGCTAATACTTGCCAAATTTCACAATGTAGTTGTCTTATTCGACGGATACAATATTAGCCTAATTATGAGCAAAATTTGCACCAAAGTAAGTGGACTAATTAGAGAGGCCATTGACAGCATAACGAATTAAAGATCCTATTCCTATTATATAAGCTTGTGCAAACACTTCTGTCATGCAGTAGTAAACGTTGTACTCCTAGTTTCTTGAGCAATTAAATTTCTTCTATTTAGACCCAAAGAAACCACACCAGTTGACTAAATATCAGATTTCACAGTGCCACAGCTATTCAGTTTAGGATATACCTATAGGATTTGCAGTGATAGCTTCAGCTATGTATTAACAAGAGAAAACAAACAACTAAGCATGATACAAACCCACATTACTCACTTACCAAACACAACCTAAGGAAGTCATAAGTAACCCAGTTCAATTTTTTGATGGCTCACAGAATTCCACATTACACCAAATGCAAGCAATTTGGAACCAAATGGTACCCGGAAAACACAATTTTTTTCTATCAAGATGGTGGCTGGGCCTCATATAAACTAATCCACGGGACAAATTTCTTGCCAAGCACAGGCGCGGATCAACTTTACCACCAAGGCATGGGCATATAGGCTCACATTGAGTGTTCTAGATGAGATCACAACCTGGCATTACCAATTTGTTTCTCTTATGTCTCAAACACTCATGCACCCGATCAAAACTCCCACACGAAACAATCACTAAAAGCATAAAAAGGACTAGAGAAAACAACAAGACCCTTGAAATATAAAATCCAAGGTCAATGATTACAATCAGGGACAACCTTAGTTCCTCATCAGAGATTATAACCTAAACCAGGGGCAAGTAATACACTTTAACACACATAAACTTACACACCCATAACCCATTTACAAAGAAAAATGAAGATGTAATTCAAATTCAAAGTAATTGAACCCAAGAACAGATATTCTTACCAAACGATGCCATAAGCTCCACGACCCACAGGCCTAAGGGGAACATACTTTTTGGAAACTTCAAAAAGATTACCATACACATTATACTGCATATAACGACCCCCATGAGTTGGAACTCCACTGAAATTACTTTGGACACCATGATCACCTAAACTTGCCTCCATAGTAAATCAATTCAACAAGTCAGAAAAAAAACTGATTTTTTAAAAAGAATATGAAATCTTGGGCAAAACCCACTTCAAAGAAAGTGTTTTTTCCAAGTTCCAGAGAATTTGAAGGGCCAATTTGTGTCGGTAGACTTGCAAGAAGAAGATGTGAAGAGCTCTTTTGACATTTCTTTGAGTGGTGACCTTCTTCTTCTTTTTTTTCTTTTTTTTTTCTTCTCTCCTTGGAATAGTCTTCTTAAATTTTCACCATACAAGTATTTTTTACATTTTTTAATAAAAATAATAATCCTAATAGCATGCTAGTTACTTCTTCCGTTTCAATTTAGGTAGCACTTTCCAGATTTAGAAATTAAAATAACTCTATGTTTGATCATATTTTTTTACATATTTTCAATTGTTAGTTATTGTGATTTATAGTATTTTTACGTAGTTTTCAAATATATAATAAAAAAAATATGAAAATTTCATCTACAAATTCATGTCAATCCAAAATTATTTTACTCTCGAAATTCGAACAGTATCACATAAATTGAGTACCACATAAATTGATTGAGACAGATGAAAAAGTAATTTTTTTGTGCGTGTATGCTGACATTCTTATGAATAAGATGAGTTATTTTGATTTTCATACATTTAGAAGAAAAAAAATATTTGTTAATGTAAAGAAAAGATTATTAAAGTAAAAATGTTCTAGAAATATTAAAAAGTTATCACGGAAAATTGCTAGTAGTGTTGGAAAACTGTGGTCTACCTTTCAATCATGTTGATTTTTCAATGCATCAAATTGGTCACTATATTATAGTCCTCTTCAAAAATATATAATTTAAAAATTGTGGCAGCTTGGAATTGAAATCCTTTGACTAACTATGTACATATGGTTGGTAATTAGTTCTACATATTTTCTTTGAAGACTCTTATGTTTTATTCTTGGAAACTACGAGTAGTTGGAGAATTTTTTTTTATTTTTAATTTTGGTCATCCTAAACTCGTTTTGTTTGACTAGTGCAAGAAAGCTTTTATTCTTATTTTTGGTCTACCCATAGAGTTGAAAAATGTGCATAACTTTATTCATTGCAACCTTGCGTGATCAACAAATAGATCAAAGTAAACAAGTTGTAATTCTCGCATACTTGAGTGTAAGTTTGATCATCATATCCTCTGATCAAGATAGATTTGGCTTCGATATCATGTACATAGGATTGATTCAATTTTTAGAACAAATGTTCATGTCGAACACAACTTCTTTTGAGGCTAAAAAAATTGGAAAGATGTAAAAATTAGTTATAACATGTTGTGAAATAACCTATTGGACAAAAGTATTATTTAAATGTGTTCTTGGGGTATAGTTGAATGTAAATATTATGAATGTGAAGTGCATGTAAGATATTAGGTCGTGAAAGTTGGATCATCATTCTCGTAAAGACTTTTAGTCAAGAACTTTCTATAGACTTTTCATATCGCTTGAAGTCTTAATGAACAAAATCACTCACAAGTATTGATAGAGATGAAAAATACTCGGTAAATTAGTATAACACAAGGTGGACCGAACACTTATGTTATGTAGAAAATAATTTGGAATTTGGAGGTTTGAACAAATATTTCAACAATGTTTATGCTAAGAGCGGATCGTGGGTCGAGCTTGTCACACCAGGCTTGTCCGGGTTACCTCTCCTATGTGGTTTGCGAGCTATTGCATAGGAGCGGGGGTTTTACCCTGTGCGCATCCAAAAGATAGCGGTTGCGGGTTTCCCTTGTCATAAAAAAAAAGAGTGGATCGTTATTGCACACTAGCTAATCAATATGGGTATGCAGGAGAGAATTGCATTGATATTTCCAATCTCATCGCAATCTTGCATGATCAACAAAGGGATCAAAGTAAACGAGATATCTTTTCATACAATTTGACTTCAGTATTTTATAATATGAAAGAAAAATATAATGAAATCTATTTTAAACCATATGTCTTGGACGAACACAACTTTTCTTTGTAAGACTAAAAAATTATTGAAAGATGTGCATGTTGTAAAATGGTATACTAAACAAGTGTTCATTTAGAGACAAATTCAGGATTTGAAGATGATGGGTGCACCACAAACAGAATGAAATTCTAACTCAATCCCATCACCACGAAATCAGGAGGGACACATGGTTTCACCAATGCACCAATTAATTTTTAGTGTTTTTATAGTGCCTAATGAAATATATCTCATATCTCAAATTATATATATATACGTAAATTTTTTCGAAGTTAACGAATGCACATGCACCTTCATACGTACATGTGGGTCCACCTCTATGTTCTTTGATTGTATTCTTAGGGCACAATTGAATGTAAATATTATGAACGCAAAAGCATAGAATATCAGGTCAAAAAACTTGGGCCACCATTCTCTTAACATCTAGAAGGTCGGTATTAATGAATGAATTAAAATGTCTTGTCAGTACACATATAATTAAGTCCTAAGAGAGGGCTGCCACCAACTTGCATCCATTAGACCCCACTTATTAGAATTCATCCAATACATATAGTGGAGTGAGTACCAATTGGAGCAATAAAATAGAGGGATTTATCTTCATTAGGTGGCCACTGAACCTCACAATTGGCCTGCAAATAGTGTATGACATTTGGTATAAGCCAGCGGTTAGCGTGTTAAGTTTTACTAATCTATTTCCCACGACAAGTAATTATAATTATAATACATCAAAGTTAAGTAAAATTTCTCAATCCACCTACCAAAATCTAATATTATACGAAAAGATAAAAGAGTTAAATCATTTGTATACATCGCTAGCACTCAAAAAATCAAAAACAGATTTTCATGTAGTTTCAATAAGTCGTAAAACATCTAGCTTGGGGTTGATGTCTATAATTAAAAAAAGATTACATATTTTAAAAGGTTAACTTATCTACGTAATACATGTCTGAAAACAAGCCCATAAGGAAAAATTTAAACTACAAGTGTCTAATAAAAAACACCAATGTTCAAATGAAACATGTCATAGTTCCTACCAAAAAGCTAACCCAACAAAATCCAATTTTTTTCTAGACTAGACCTTCGGAATTTTTCAGGGTTCATACATGCATTGATCCAGTCGAAGAACCTGCTCCAGAGCGACTACTCCGCCAGAGTGCGTTGATGTGAATGGAGTTGGAAGCTAGTCAATTCCCCACTCTTTGCGCCATCTCTGACCATCATTTTTTCTTCAAGAAAATATAAGCCACAGACCCACTAGTATTATTCTTCTCATTGTTTTATCGTCTACCACGTTGGAATTAGCTGTCTTCAACGTTGGAAATACGTTTGTCCAACAACCCACTTGTTGCTTAATCAAACGCCAGAAATTCTCCATACCACAGTTACCCCCAACCTAAAACAATGCCATCCACTCGCTGACAGTAACACTTTTCCCAATGTCATTTCAAGTTTAAACACAAAAACAGATTTAATTCCAGTTCTACTAGTAAACAAAAGATGGAGCAGAAAAATTATAACTTGATCTGATAGCAGGGATGACAACTTCTCATTGAACCATAAACTTCTTTTATACATCGTTGACATAGTAGAGGAGTACAGACATATATTGATCATTATAAAACACCTATATGGCCACAATACACAACCTTTACCACAATAAATTACACAACCTTGATCACAACAAATATTATATATTGCACATCTTAGCAGTACATCATATTTAACCAGAAAGCACAAAACTCCGCATTGACACACGCACCCATGTGTATACACAAAAGATACTCGCTTTCTTAACCATCACTTCACCATTTGTTTATGTACATTGTTGTTTGGATGGGCTGGTTTAACGACTGCACTACCAACTCTAAGGTTACAAAGCAAAGCATCGCGTCCAGTTAGAAGGATTTGAAAGAACTTATCTGTCTCCTTTGCTAGGAGATCTAGTCCTACCGAAAAAATTTCTGTTTTTTTAGTCAGATCTAAAGTTAGAAGTTCCAACTGTGCCGCGTTAATAGGGTCTATTCCATCCTGTATCACTGGGTATATCTTCTTGACACTAACATCCAATGCTTCAAGCTCCTTCAGTGCTGTGAATTTCCCTCCAGAATATATGCCCCTGATCTCAGCACTAATAAAATCACGAAGATCAACAAAAGCTTCTGTCCACAAGCAAGTCTCATGAACCTGCAGATCCTTCAATTTTGCTGCAGAACCCGAGAATGCAACAGCAAAGATGCTACATATGAAAACAGTTGCAACCCTCACTCCATACATCGCATGCATCAGAACCTTCCCTTTAGCAGAATTCTTAATCTTGGGTAGGTTCAGTGATTCAGTGAGGCTGTCCAAGATGGCAAAGCAATTTTCCAGTCTATGGTTCTTTGCATTAATGTGCTGCTTCCATCCATCCAATGAAGAACGAGCCTTCATGAACTGTGTTGAGGAGCCATCCAGCTTGTGCAAGCTGCACTGAAGATAAAGGTGGCCTTGGCTAAGCCTGGAAATCTCAGAGCTGTAGGCTACACACATATCCAGCATCCTTAAACTATTGTCCAAGTAGACACCAATCCACTTCTCATCCCAGTCAGATACAGGAAGCTCGAGATCAGTAATAAGAGTTTTCACATCTGTATGGACTGCACAAAGTGTGCTTATTGCTTGTTTCATCCATGAAAGGCTAAGGATATCTTCCTTGCCTCCAGGTTTAAGACTCTTGAGTCTCCCTGCTAAGGTCTGCTCAAATGAATTCAACAGAGCAAGGAGTTTAGGAGACAAATATGAGCCCTTGGGTGATAATATCATTTTAAACGGATTTCCAAATCGGTGATGACGGTGTGATTCCTGTTGTAGACTCATTTCAATATAAGATAAACTGCACAGAAACAGAGAAAAAGACACCATGAACAAGTTATTCAGCAAAAAGAGTTCTAGTTTTTTTCCCACAAAACCACCCAACATACAATTAAAGAAGCTTCCCCTTGTATGTGTAGTAAATATTCTAGCATACTTCTCTTATAACAACTGTATGCAAACTATACTATTAGTGATATGCAGCAAATAATAAATACTACTTGATAATCAAGCTTCAAAGAACCAACAAGGTGCATCTCACAACTTCAAAAAAAAACTCTAGCCAAGCAAAAGAGAAGCTGCATAGCAAAGCCAAACCTAGCATATTCACTGAGGTGTCTAGTAACAGAGAAAGCCAGAAAGGCTGGGCTTCCCCTTTTACCAGACACACCCTTTCAACCAAACACATGACACAGCCTCACACAGAAAATCCACTCAACCATGATAAGCAAAACAGCTCTCTATATTCTTGATAATAATTTTTTAGGGGAAAAGAACTATAATCAACTTTAACACCTTAGCGCTTAACTCAAATCCATACCAAAAGAAAATAAGTTATATCTATCTAGTCAAAATTAAAGATTATTTTAGCACAGATCCTTCTATGTATCTAAAATTAACTCATCATCCATGCTTTTAAGTACACATGTATACATAGATCTAAACCAACTCATAATCCATGCTTTCAAGCACACACACGTACATAGATCTAAAACCAACTCATAATCCATGCTTTTAAGCACACAAATACACATAGATCTAAAACCAACTCATAATCATGCTTTTAAAGCACACAAATATACATAGATCTATCAGAATTATTGAAAATTTATAATTATAGCCCTGAACATGCATAGATCTAACCGAAATTCATGTTTTCAGCTCAGGTACATCTATCTCTCTCAAAAAACTGTAAATTCATTATTTTCACAAAAATAAATGCATAGATCCAAACTAAACTCCAGTATTTCAACTACATAAAACCAAATCAAACCAAATAAAGCATCAATTACATCCAAAAAGCTACCTGATAGTCGGATAATTCAAATCCGGGGATAAACCAAAACGGTCAACGCTTAAAAAGCTGCACCGATTCTCGCAAAGCTGTATCAAAAATCTACGAGTCAAAACCTAAAAAGCTGTAAAAAAAGAATAAAAAAGAAAAACTAAAAGTGAGAAGAGGATTTGCCGTACCTGATATATAAGTACAGAGACGAAACGGTAAAGAGAAGAGTTGTGGAAATTTCGCAATACGCGTTGTAGAAATAAGGAGACGATTGGGTTTTGTTTTATATGGACGATAGCGTCATTTTACCAAATTGGCCGTTGGATTTTGATTATACCACGTGTGCACAATCAAGTGGCGAGCCTTTTTTTTTTTTTTTAGTGAAATACTTAGGAGAATTATTGGAGTGTAGGACCCACTTGAATAAGAAATATCATTATACATTTCACATTTGTAATGATGTGAAATGGTCCAAACTTATCTTTAAAAAATGTGAAATACTTTCTATGGTCAGTTTTTAAGTTTGCGGAAAATATTTTAAGTTAAATTTTTTTTTTTTATTAATATACATTTTAAAATATCAATCAAATCTACATAATTTGGCTTTTAAAAGTGAAACATGACAAATAAAGTTGAAAAAGAGAACAATTTAAATTTGATAATTGATTTTCTTAGCTATCTTTTCCTTGTTCCTCTAGATAAGTTGTAATTATAATAATTATTTTTTCACTTTTAAAAATAATATGTCGGAACTGTTGTTGTTCTCAATGTTAAAATGCTCACAAAAAGAAACCTCTAATATTTTTACTCAAAGTTATTTATGTAATTAGATATTTCCTTCGCATATAATTCACTTTTCTCAATTATTAGCTTCGTTGGAAGATCATGAACTTTTGACTACTATAATCTTACGTTAATCACTAAAATACCATCATAAATGATTTAAAGGATGACTTATGTATATATATGTATTTGTGTTTTGCATTGATAGATTAATGTGGGATACACATATCGCTATTAATATTTTGAGAAAGTTAATTTGATGATGAAATTGTGATGAAAAAGTTTCAATTCGTGTGAAAATTAAACATATTGATACAATTGATTGTTGTTTAAAATTTATTTAAATTGATTTGAGGTTTGAGAGTACTCGTTATTAGTATTATCTTTGGACAAATTCAAATTATTTTACTTAGTCTAATTTGATTATTTTTCTTCTAAAGAAAAAGTCTCACATGTGTTCCCAAACCTTTGATATAGTCAGACAAATTTAACTATCTTGGTAATGATAAAATAGTTGTATAACTCAACTGTTAGAGCAAATTTGAATCATTTTACAAAAATCAACCATAATTTTGATTATTTTCTTGGTTCCTAAAAAATAATTTATCCCAAAACAACGATTTAACTAAACAATATTCGTACTCATGCTCTTATAAGAGTATTTTCATAATTAATTTTAAGTAAAATTTGAGCGTAAATACATAAGAAAATTAGTATTCTAAAACACTTTTTATGTTATACTCAATTAATCATCAAACGGTTTCTTAATTGGGTAAAAACAATTACAAAAATTTAATATTATGGGCTTGTGTTTGAAATTCTATGGCAGTCATATAATTTCTAGATTTCTCTTGTTATTGTTTCTTCTTATAGATTTTATCGTGCTCTTCTTATTAATTGTTATGCTTTCTTCATTGTTTTCTTGTTCGTTTACTTGAGTTTGATGTATTTGAGCAGGACAGTCTCTCTACCTCCACAAGATAGTGATAAAGTACGTATACTTTAATGTATACTTATTTAGTTGAATTTTAGAAGAAGAAAAAATTCAGAATTATTAGATTGAGATAATTAAATTTACAAGTTATATAATAAGAACTTCCTCAATATTTATATAAAGTCCCACACAAACGCCGGAATTCAACTTTCACTTTTATTAGGTATTTGAAAAATACTAAATAGATATTTTTCACTTTAAATTAATCACAAAAATTTACTCTAATTTTCAAAATATTTTTTCAATTTAAAATTATGTTTTATAAATATTTATAATTTTCATGGCGAAACGCTTCTAGAATAACTTTGTGATATTTTGATTTTGGTAGTGATGAGATGGCGTGTAGAAAATTAAAAACGGTAAGAATATTTTGGTAAATTTCAACCGACAGACAGTCCACATTGTTTGTTTTGTTGTGAATTGTGATCGTCATGTCATGGTTGCATTTGCTTATAATACTTCTCTGTACTTCTCATTTTCTCAAAAAAAAAAAAAAAAAATGCTACCTTGACTTATTTTTGGAAAAATTTCTAACTTAAAACGTCATATTTGGTGCTGCTTTTAAGGCTTTGCACTTGTATTTTAAGTAGGGGTGGGCATAAATACCTGAAAACCGAAAAATCGAACCGAATCGAATTATTTCGGTTCTTCGGTGTTTCGGTTTGGTGTCGGTTCTTTATTTTCGGAACTTCAGTTCTTTGGTTTGGAGTTCAGTGTAAGGGTCCCGAAACTACGGTGCACCGAAGAATTGAAGTTTTATTAAATAAATTTAAAAATATTTAAATTATATTACTTAATAATACTTATATATTTTGACTCAAAATATTTACTTGGTGTTGTGTTTTAAAAAAAAAAAATGTGTGGACAAGTCTTTGTAGACCTTGTTTTGTGAGTAAAGATAATTGTTGTATGCTCTTTACCATTTATCTGTTTGCTGATTCTGTCATTGTATATTTAGTTGGTCATCTCTATAGCAACATGGGAGGGTAAATAATTCATCTAATTAACAAATCCTTTGGCATCTTTGCTAGAAACATAAACAAAATTTGAATTCTTCTAGTTAAAGAATCATCTATGCTACGTCTTCTTAATTATAAATTAAACACATGAAACTCTTAAGACTTTATCATATTCCCTCTTTATTTTTATTCACACCGAAAAATCGATTTAAAAACACTGAACTAAACCTAACCGAAGTAGAAAAAACTGAACAAAACCGATCTAGTTTGATATGAAATATGGTGCACACTTTTTTAAAACCGAATCAAAATTTGATTACACCGAACCGAACGCCCACCCCTAATTTTAAGGCAACAAGCAATGAATCAGGTTGCCTAACAATGTTATAACTGGTCAATTAAAGCATGCCTAACAATATCGCACTATTTAATATTCCTTTGCACTTAGGTAACTCTTAGATATTTTGTTAGACGTGAGTAATTTAGTTGCAAAGTGGGGAGGGAAGCATGTAGAGAATTGGAGACGCAAGAATTTCTTTTCCTTTTCTCTCGAAATGTGTTGAAGAGTCCTGCCTCCGGTAAAAAAAATTAGGCGAGATTTATAAAATTTATTTCTTTATTTGATATATAGATCAGAACTCATTCTAATATTTGTATACTGGTATTTGACATCCATATTAAAATTATGCATGCATTAAATATTCAATTCTGAACGTGAGATAGGATAATGAAAAAGGAAGGAATATTCTTTACAAAATGCTTGCATTATTTTTTGGCAAATTTAGAAAAATTTCTAAGGTGCTTTTAAGGTTTTGCACTTGCATGTGTATTTTAGCAGCAAGCAAATAGCAATGGATGAATTTTTTTGACCAAAGTCGAAATGGTCAATTAAAGTATGCGTTATAATTTTGCTTAATTATTTTTAATTAAGAATAGCAAGAATGTCTTGCAGTTTAAGCTAAATCTTTTTTAGTAATTAATTTATATTACTATATATTGTATCTATCACCTACCAAGGAACTTTTCCATTCAAGTTATAGTTTACATTTTTTGTATATCATACTGCTTTCTTTGAGATTGCAAATACATAGCAAATTAAATGACAACTTTTTAAATCTTTAAAGTAGAAGAAGACTAAGTTTTTCAACATAAAAAGGAGAATAATACAAAGGGATAATAATGGCTAAGTACTTGAACACATGTCTTATTACTAGCCTATTCATGTTTTTGGCTGAGGAGTTCAGAGCTCTGTGTCCGTCATAGTATTAGCATATCCATTTAATTTTTATTTTTGGTATCTAATATCATCTTTGATTTCCTGTGTTTAAGTAACTGTACCTTGTTGTTATTGTTACGGTTCTTTGGATATATGTTCCGCACTACTTTGCTATTAGCTGTAATGTTTTTCTTTTAATCTTTGAAGTTTGAACACATAAAATCCTTTGACACAGTTTGCAATTTCAATATTTTCTTAGTGGGCTAAATTAGCATGTCAACTAATCTTGAATAAGTTCAGTTGCCAAGTATGATTCGGCCCAAAAGTGATAGTTGGGCCTCCAACCTTATATTGGGCCCAATTAGAGTTAAGCAAAATCTGGTCCTTTATTACCAAATTAACTAGACCAATATTCTATAAGAATTGCACTCAGCAGTCAGTTTCACTTTGCTATTCAAGTTATATTAATTTTTTTCAAATTATTTTATTTGTAACTAATGTTGGCAAATCTTCGAACAAAAGTTTGCCCTTTCTTAATTATTGTATGTATAACCAAAGTTGTACACAAATGGAATGAGTTGTTGAATATTGAAATTGCAATAGTTTATCCTCCTCTGGATATGTTATTGTTGTTATTGTCAAATGGTTTTAAATTTGGCTTCGACAAACTCAACTTCAATATCCTATATCTGAAGTTGATTTTGAAACGACTAAACTTAGAAAACAGAAAAAGATAGTATAAAATGGGAGTTAGTAAAGAACCAAAAGACCCCTCAAATTTATTAATCAAAACATCTTACTGTAGTAAAGCAGCATAATAAAAGCATCACATGAATGCATACTAACTTCCAACAGCAACAAGCAATCTTGCTGCCAATTCATAAATATCTCTTCCTCAGCACAAACCTGTTCCATTTATTACTCTATTCTTACTCTAAACAAGCAACCAACCCCATAGGACAAAAAAAAAAGGACTTAAATAAACACCAAAAAGAATTAAAAGCCAATCTCAACTATATAGTATTAGAAATCTGACATTTAGGGCCCATTTGGCCATGCTATATGGTATCATGATATGGAATCATGATATGGTATCATGATATGAAATCATGATATGGTATCATGATATGGAATCATGAGATGAAATTGAAGGTTTGTTTGGACATGCGATATGAAATTTTTGTGTTGTATATTTTCTCATAAACATAAAAATCTCATAAGTTGTAAAACTATTAAAATAGCCCCAATTGTTTATTCAATCTTATCAAATAAACAAAAAATTATAAAATCGCATAATAAATTATTACAAAGTTATTTGTTCT
>NW_006238936.1:2509257-2509932 GCF_000226075.1 Solanum tuberosum | reverse complement strand
ATAATTTCCTCACGTTGAACTTGCATTTCTCGATCATGTGACCGAGAAGACGAACCAACATTGTTACTTTGAGCCATTTGTTGGTCAATATCCTCCGCAACTATATCTTCATGTTCATAGACCATAAATATTTCATCACTACTTTGGTATTCTCTCAAATAATTATGTAACACTGCACAAATTATGACAATTTTCACTTGTGTATCAATATCATAATGGTTCATGCCTTGTTTCAGTATTCTAAATCTATTTTTCCAAGCTCCAAAAAGTCCGTTCAATCACATTGCGCAGAGATGAATGCCTATAATTAAATAGTTCTTTGGCATTTTGAGGCTCTCTTTCACTTCCTCGGTAATCTTGCAAATGATAGTGTAGTCCTTTGTATGGAGCTAAAAATTCTTTTGTGTTACGGAAACCAGCATCAACAACATAATATTTATCTACCAAAAACATTTTATAAAGAATTACTAAAAGCATATGTGACGTAAATGAGACAACTTTGTATAAATAAATAATATTTATTCTAAGGATGTAATTTAAAGTTTCCATGTTACTATAAATTTTATTTACATATGAAACAAATGGTTAGTAGATATAAATGTGGGGTTGTTTTAACAAAATATAAACTCATGGATCAATTATTGTATTAAAATATCTCAAATCATGATATGGAAT
>NW_006238936.1:2482498-2508957 GCF_000226075.1 Solanum tuberosum | reverse complement strand
AAAGTTGATAGGAAATATGTAACTAAATACTAATAACATACACATAAAATATAAATGATCACTTATTAAGGCCATAAAATAAATTTATTAATGTGATTGAAATTTTACCTTAAACCAAGGCCAAAATCGAGTATTATGTCGAATTTTGGAATGCACACCAGTCATATTTTTTGGTTGTATAAATGTTGGTGCCATCTTGCTAATTGCCTCGGCAACTATTTTAACATGCCGGTTAATTGTTTCAAGTGAATGTTGAAAAGTTTCACAATCGTGAGGTGTGAGTTAAAGTGACTATATGTTGGTGAGAATAATAAATTTTATTTCGGTGATAATAATAAATTTTTAAAAGTAATGATATATGAAATAAATGGTTAGTAGATATAAATGTGGGGTTGTTTTAACAAAATATAAACTCATGGATCAATTATTGTATTAAAATATCTCAAATCATGATATGGAATCACCATATAATTCCATATCATGGTTTTTGGAGAATATAGTATCACCTCTCATGATATGGTATCATGAGATGGAATCAGCGTAAAATTGCATGTCCAAACGTTAATTCCATCTCATAATATCTTCTATATTCAATTCTAGACACAAGCTCATTATCCATCGAGTTTCAAAACCATATCTGCTTAGAGATTTCTCGATTATAAAAAAAAATGGCAAGATGTACAACACATCAACTAAATAATTGTGTGACCATGTTAGCACTAATGATTCCTAATTGCCAGCTCTACACCACCAAATCACTTTAAGATGTCATTTTCAAAATAGTGTGGGAATTGACATGTTCATTGCACTGAAATCAAGAACAAACAAATTGCCCCATTCCCTATATAGAACATGCCAAAACACCAGATCAAAGAAATTAAAAAGAGTAACTAGAATCCAATAATGGGTTCCTAACTGAGCTTTTGATCCAACAAAGTTAGCTGGCAAAGTGGGTAAACAGGGGCCACTAGTTATAAAAGTACAATGAAGGAAGAATCCTTATCCTTACAAAATATTAAAAACTGTAACATAGTGGCTGGCCAGAGTGGGCCTCTGATAGATACCTGTTTGTAAATCATATACAAAAGTTCTATTGAAAATTACAAGTGCAGTTGAGTATGTGAACAACAAAGAAAATTGCAAGGGAGAAAAAGAATAGTATAGAAATCATTAAGAAGGTTAGTGAAAAAGAATTACATAAAGAACAGAAAAGAATAGGATAAGCATTTAGATATATAAATATTGATGATCATATGTTTCATTTATAATTTTATCTATCTCCAACTAGATGGCAAATTATGGTTTCTACTACTATCTCCTTCACTAGTTTCTGGTGCTCCATCACCATATTGTTTTCTGGATAACTTGGGACCAGCTTGGTTGTCTTGTTTGTAGTCACGGTGGGAATTAGACGATTCTCTTTCTCTACCAATACGACGTTCCTACAGATTGTAGAAAGTGACAGATGAACAATCAGGAAACTTACGGAATGACATTATCAGATAGCTATTCGTTTTTTTTAAAAGAATAAAGGAAAGGAAAGGAAATGGTACATACATCACGAACCAGCAGGTCATCCGCCTCTAGCATGTGGATAATGTGTCCCATTTTAGGCCTCTTTTGAGCATCAGGATCAACACACCGAAGAGCAACCAAAAGAGCACGCTTGAGTCCTTTTGAAGAAGGCATTTCAGGCAACTTAGGATCAACCACTTCCTCAGATTTTCGATTCCCAACCATCATTTTTAACCACTCCACCAAATTAGTCTGCCATTGTTTTCCAAATATAAGTTGTATGAAAAAGAAATTACTCAGCGATATTCATAAATTGATAAAAGATGGGAAAAACTAACCTCGCCTTTTGGTCTACCATAATCAACAGGAGTTCTCCCAGTAATTATCTCCATGATAAGTATTCCAAAGCTATAAATGTCACTCTTCTCATTAAGCATGCCGGTACAAGCATATTCTGGTGCAACATAACTGGTACAGAAATAATCAGTTAAGTAATAGCTTCACTTAAAAACAAACATTAGATTGATCCTATAGAAGAAGCCCAATTCACAGACTGAAAATGATCTCAAAAGCAGAATTCACTGACCCAAATGTTCCCATTACACGAGTTGTCACATAACTCCTCTCTGCATTGAGGAGTTTAGCAAGCCCAAAGTCGGACAGCTTTGGATGCCACTGGCGATCGAGGAGTACGTTGCTGGATTTTACATCTCGATGAACAACTTTAGGTTCCAGACCCTCGTGAAGATATGCTAAACTGTGGTATACATAGATAACTAGCAGTCAAGCTACGTTTTAAAACCTTGATATGTACAAGAAGTTTCTGAGTACGTACGCTTTTGCTGTTCCCACTATTATAGTCATTCTGTTATCCCATGTCAAAGGACTGACATCCCCAACATCTCCGTGAATCCATTGCTCCAAAGTTCCATTATCTACATACTCATAGACAAGCATCCTACAAAGCAGAAAGATACACTCAGTCTATTGAAACCCTTCAAAGCAAACTACAATTTAGAATTCAAATTATAGAGTTGAAATTGATACCTGTAAGCTCCTTCAACACAGTAGCCAAGCAGCCTCACGAGATTCTTGTGTCTTACACGCCCAATAGCTTCTACCTCCACTTTAAACTCCTTCTCTGCTTGACCCCTGAGATAATTGATCCCATTAAAACTTCCACGAAATTATTTATCCAGATAAGTACTCCTATCATGAGCTTAAGATTGGAAAGAAATAACAATGTTGTTGCCAAGTAAGATTAGAATCTTCATATTTTAGTAGGAAAATAAAATTTCTCCAAACACAAACAAAGGAATTAAGGGAGGTAGAAGCATTAAACGAGAACGTACGTTCAACAATTATCTGTTTCTTCCTGAATTTAATATGTTAATTCAGATACCTAGTTGGTTTTCAACTGGAAACAAAAAAGAACACTTCTCACCCACAGGAGGAGAAGATTCAAGAAAGAATAAGTACTTCCGTTCACAATGGTAGGAGGCTTGAGTGCACATGAAGAAATCACAATTGTTAACAGGAACAACTGCAGAATCTAAGCGCCATTAATTATCTCATGTAAGTTGAAGACATTATTTATATTTTTAGCAAAGCCCAAATGGGAAACAAGCAAATAAACAAAGAAAGTGACCAAACACTGAAAGAGATTTATGTCTAATAAAAATGGGCATCAATGGTTTTTACCTGTTATTCAAGAGATTTTTAACAGCTACTCTGGTGCCATCAGTCAATACACCTTGATACACAATTCCATACCCGCCTTCTCCTATCACATTCTCATCAGACAAGCAATTAGTGGCAGCCTCGAGCTCTCTCAGCGTATACCACCTTCCCCACCCTAAATGTGATACTTCTGGCAATTGCCCACTATTCCCTAACGACCCCGTTTCAGCCCCACTAGTCGCCCTACTCTCACCGCTTGATGCCCCAGGCATCTTGTCTGAAAACACCACTCTGTGCTCCACCTTCCCCATGTTGATCTGTATTTCTGGCACAGCCTGATACATAAAGGTAACACCAATCAAGTTCCAATTTTTAAGAAAACTCAATATTTCTTGTTGAAGATAATCTAACTTAACAAAGTTTATATCTTTCTCTGATAAAATGCAAAATTCCCAATTCAAAAAATCTCAAAGTTGTCAAAGATTTTTTTCTTTCTACATACAACAAAAATCCCAAATTCGAAAAAGATATTAGCTATCAAATATAAATTTAACCATATATCAATCTTCAAAAAAAAGCTAAACAACCTCAATGAAATAGTAATTAAATAAGAAAAGCACTGTATATAACTGAACTTTCAAAGTAAAAAAATCAATATCATAAGAAAACAAAACTCAAATTTCCCAGTCGAAAACAATCTAAGGAACCAAAGCTTACATCTCTTTCAATAAAATAAAAAAACAAACTTCTCAGTTCAAATAATCTTTAAGCTATCAAAGATATCATTATCTTCATCATAAAGCAAAAATCTCAATTTGAAAATTTTCGAAGCTATCAGATTAAATTTATTTCTACATAAAAAGCAAAATACCCAATTCAGAAAAGCTCCAAACTATCAAAAGATGACATTTTTCCTAATGAAAATACAAATTTAACCATATATCAACACAAAAAACAGCTAAAAGACGAAAATCAGCGTATGTAACTGAAATTTTCAAAGTAAAATTGGGACCACAACAAGAAGAAAAACACGCCTGAAGGACAATGGGGCGGTGATCTGGGGCGGTGTCATGGTGGACAATCTCTTGGATTTCCTTGGAGACAACTGGGGTAAGCTCAGAATTGATAGGACGGTGGAGTTTGCCTTTTTGGGTGGTAGTGCGGCGGCGAGAAGCGGTGATACAGAGTGACAGAAGGAAGAGTATGAGAACAAATACAGCTCCAACAAAGATCCCAATCACCACCCACAATTTCAATCCAAATATCGAAGTGTTCTTCGATAACTCACTGTTCACAAACGCCGCATCGTACACAGACATCTTTTTCAGTAATCAAAATCACTTCACTGCATCTGTATTTCCAATAACTTCAGTTATATTACTACGTATTACTATATGATGAGTACAACTTACAAAAGGGAATACTGAATGAGTACAGTTTCGTTTTCCGGCGATATTTGGGTATTTGTCGGATTCTTGATTTTAATGGTGGGGCCAATGGGTTTATCGGCAGTGTCTCGGAATAGTGTAAACTTTGAAATGTGGATTTTCCGGTGGAATTCTTGATTTTCCGGTGGCTATAGACAGAGAGAAGTGGGCAGAGAGAGTGCGGGCGAGAATCTCTCCTTTTCTCTTTTTTTCTGCCAGCCTAGCAACTTGAAATATTGTCTGTTTTTTCCTATTATTATATTAACCCCCCATAAGTTTAAGAAACTTCTAATTTAGTGTCTCACTTTTTGAAAAAATGTCATTTTCTCCCCACCCCTTTCCAAGGAAAAAAGAAGAAGCAAATATAAGTAAGGTAAGGAATGTTATGCATCACCGACCTGAGTTGCGATGCAGTGGTGGGTTGTTTTACCCTTAGCAATAATATCACCCCCAAATTGGTCATGCAATGCACGATTCGAATTTAGTAAAGGCTTCAATATCCCCTGATTGAACCATGCAGCGCGCGATCTAAATTTAATCGAAACTCCAATGATAAGAATTATAATGCAGAAATTATTTGTTGTTAGATGTTTAATTATATATTTGTATTAAATTAATTAGTTTTGAAGATTTTAAGAATGTTTTTAGTTCTTTTAATTAATTAAATTATTTATATATCTCGCATAAAATAATAGATAAATATTCACATATATAGCTATTAATTTATAAAGAGATGGAAAGGAGCAACTAAATATTAGCATATAAACGATATTGAATATATAACTATAGTTTCTAGCCAACAAATAGTATTTGAATTATATATAATGACTAATTCTTCATATAGGCCAACCATGCAGGCCTTTAATTGTTATTGGATAATGATGAACATATTGACATCAATTAGATATAAAATCCTCCCACATTCAGAAGTTATATAAATAAAATTTCGAGTAGAAAAAATTATCATAAATAAGACGTGAGAATTTTTATTTTTTAATCTTTATCTTATTTAAAAAATAGTTGAATATAAATTTTAAAACTGATTAAAATAGTTAGATATAAACATGCTCATAGATTTAATTTCAAATTTAAAACTCTATCTCAACCTCAACTTTTGAGTTTAAATGAATATTTATTTTTAAACTACTACTAAATGTGAGTTCAAAACACATTTGGAAAAAATATTAGAAGGGTCCAAATACAATATCTAAAAGTTTAGGGGTCTATAATTGCTGAGACAAAATAAAGACAGCCCATGATGAGAAAAAGTCTTAATAATTGGAAAATGACATGTGTGTCCTAATTTGGAATTCTTTGAAGTATGTGCTATATCACTTACTTGAGTTTAAGTTATTCAGTTTTCGGGTTTGAGTTTTAAATATATATATTTTTAATAGAAAATATCTTCTTAAATGAGTTATATACGGCGTAAATTTAGATTAGCTAGATTTTAATTAATTCACTTGAGTTTAAGTTACTTAGTTTTTTGGGTTTGAATTTTGACTTTTGAGTGTGAAATCTTTTTAATAGGAAATATTTTCTTAAATGAGTCATATTCGGCGTAAATCTAGATTAGTTGGATTTCAACGCGGATATGAGAGAGAAATAAAAAAAAGATATACATTAAAAAACAAAATTTCTTAAATGAATCCTACACGGCGTAAATCTAGATTAGTAGGATTTTAATGCGGTAGATATGAGAGAAATAAAAAAAGTTATATGCATTTAAAAAAAAAAGGAAAAATCCTCTTGGTCAGAAAATTTGGCCAGAATGGTATTTTACCTTTTTAAATATTTTTATCCTTTTAATTTTAATACTTTTTAACTAAAAAATGGAAAAAAATCAGTTTATTTTAAAATAAAAGAGATATTATAAATTTTTTAAATTTCTGACCAAATTTTCTGGTCATTTAGCATTACCTAAAAAAAAATATCTTCTTAAATGAGTAGTTGTTTTTTGGATATATTAACTGATAACTAGAAGAAAATAACATTAATTTATTTGATTTATTATGCTAAATTATGATTGTTTAAAACGATATTTTATATTAATATCATGAATTGTTATAACTTTAAAATATCTCAATTTATTTATTAATACAAAACCTACTGCCTGGTTCCCACTTCCCAACGGTTGGATACAAGTAGGAAGTAGGATTTTGACATCAAACAGCTCAAATAATTTACTTTCTCTGTTAATTTTTTTCTGACTTTGTGTATTTATTAAGAAATAGTAAATAAAGTATACATATTTTGCTATGATATTCATATTGATTGGTGTATAATCTTTAAAGATTTGAGAAATGAATAATTAATATTAAGGGTAAAATAAAAAAATGAAATTGTTTTTTTCTTAATATGCTAACACCTTGTTTGGATAGTTGTTATCCGTTCTATTATATTGTATTGTTAATTTAAATACAATGTTTATTTTGATTGTTATTTAAATTCTATTGTATCATATCGTTTAAATTCATCGTTAGGTAACAACAAAAAGACCTATTTTATGTAACGACCGATTTGGAGTGATCGCGTCATTACTTGGTATTTTCTTCTCATTTCTCTTTATTTATTATTTACTTATCATATTTCATCTTTTATCCTATCTTTTCAAAGTACCTCTATCTCGTACCCTGCCTTTTTAGTAGGTTTATTATTCAAATTATAGACGTATGACATTATGTAACAACGAAAAATAATTAATCTATCAAAACATTGTATTCTTTAATTCAATACAGTGCAATACAATACAATATAATATATTATGAAACAATACGTAATAACCATCCAAACAAAGTGTAAAGTGGACAAGTAAAAATAAAAATTATTTTTCATATAGTGGACAAGTAAAACTGAGTCAAAACTCATTTAAAACAACAACTAGGTACTTAATAATAATAGTCTTGACAACCCCACCTCTTAGTTGAAGATCATTAAAGTAATATATCATTTAGATGTGGCCAAATGGTTGTCAACTTAAAACACTTGATAGATGTTGAATTAGGGAAACTTTTTTATATATGGTTAGACTATCATTAGTTTTTGGTTGTGAATGTGCCATCTTTAGAATTTTTCTCCAAAGAAATAATTGACCTTTATGATGACACTTTACCTTTTTGTTGGAATCACTATTGGTTTGTCATAAAGCTACATGATTGTATAGCACTTTCATTCTTCCTCCTTAAGTATCCAACTTTAGTAAAGACAAGAGAATGATACGTGCAGATGTTGCATATCTAACTTTGTACTTAAAATAAGGTTGTAATTGTCTAATTACCTAAAAAGTTAATCAAATTATAGCTTAATTTTGGGATAGTGGCAATGTACCAACATCAATGGATATGTAATGAGCTCCTTTCCATAAGAATAACAATAAAAAGAAGCTCAATGACTTCAGCTAACTAGTTTACCAACATGATCGAAATATACACTTTATTCACTGAAAACTAGTTGGCTGAAGTGCTTACCGACCGTAATTAAACCAATAATGTATGCTCATCCTAGGTTCATTAGCTTGTTTTCCAGTGTCCCACATTTGTCTATAAATGTGAAAAGTTTCGAATGTGTGAGAAGCTTAGGACATCACCATTGCCTACCACGGCAATACTCGAAAATATCGAACCCTTTAGAAGAGTTCGTGAACTTGCATTAGCATATTTATCAGACTAATATAAGTAGCTTGCTCATTAAAAACCATTTTCATCATCCTGCTGCACACAGTAAACTGTTGCACCAAGTACACAAGTGTGATCCGCCTGAGTTTTTTCAAGCTGTGGCTACATCTCCCAGAAAGCTAGAATTGCCAGAAGTATGGTTAGGAGTAAATTTTCGACCTAGACAAAGTTTTCCACTAATGTAAACCACATGGATGACAAAACCACTCTCCTTACGACCTCTCAAACACCCTTCTAAAGCCCTATATTGTGAATAAAACACGACAATATCAGCATACATGACGTTGCAAGTATATAATATCTATGCTTGCAGATGTGCAGTATAGAACGAGCTCTACATTGAACGGTGAAACTCCCATGAATGTGTCACTCCGTCTTCTTATCAGATTCATCAATGGCAGCCAATCTTTCAACGAGGGGAGGGTGAGAATAATGATAGGCTGAATACCAATGATCTGTGTTCATAGCTGACAAGTTCTCTTCCTGCAAGACACCAGACAAGATTATACACATCTAGGACCATGCAAATACTTCAAAGTAAAGGACAACATGCACATTCCAATAATCTCTAGTTCTATAAATTATAATGAAAATGATAGATGAAAACTGTTCCCAAATATTAAAGTTGAGATGTTCCAGAAAAAGTAGAGAAAGTTAACCTGCAGTTTCACAAGACCGGCTCGAAGAGGTGCAGCATAACCCAGTTTCTTTGCAAATGCATCAGCCTTGAGAAAGAAAAAACATCAAGTTCAAGTAAAAGCTTTTAGGGGGTAAACAATGTCTTCACATTACAGTTCAAGTAAAGCTTTTCAGGGTAAACAATGTCTTCACATTAGTTCAAGCAAAAGCTTTTTGGGGGTAAACAATGGTCAAAATCGAAGATAAGTGCTAAACCAAAATTTACCTGGAACTCAAAGGCACGGCTTACAAGATTAAGGCCAAAGCTCACAAGGTGCTGGAGAGGTATCACAGTATGCTGCAACAATAACCATTATATTGAATAAATTAGAAAAAGAATAATTGATTTTTAATTGAAAAACATTAATCCTCGTATTCTTTGCAGTGTTTCAGACAATATAATAGTGAAGACCAACCTGGTTGCATACACAAAATTATTGACTATCACAAAGAAGAAGAACCTTAAGGTACAAGTCACAATTTAGGTCAGGATTTGACTTTAAAGTGAGAGAACATTTCAAAATGAAAATCTCAATTTTACTATTAACGACTTTAAGACATGACTACAAAATATGAACTGTTTTGTAATATAAGTAAAACAAGAGGTTTCCAAAATGATTATTGGTTTGACTTTTTATGATACAATAGAGAAAAGTTGTATTGAGAAAAGTAAATGCAAGTCCCATTGATCTACCCGATAAGTTCAAAAGCTTCCCTCTTCAGAAACATGACCATTATTTTGATCTGAGCTAGAAATCGACAAATGGAGATTCACAGTTCAGACAACAGAAGCAAAAACAAGAAGGGGTCATTTCTTTCTAATTTTTGAAGGCGCACCTTGAAAATCTCAATTAATTCTACATGAAAATTTGCTCCTAAATTGGTAATTGTGACCTAAAAGATGCCCCACTTGAATGGGATTTCAATATTTCAGACTTGAGTTATCATAGTTAAACCTTCCTAATCGCCACACCTCCTGACCAGATGTCCAGTGTTACCTGAAATATGATGAGTCCAATGAGAACTGGTTGTGTATCAAAGCCAAAACTCTGAAACAAATCCTTTGAATTCCTCACAAGAGTGTATCCTCCAAACTGCAAGAACGTGAGAATCTGCAGGGATATACTTCTGTCAGAAAAAGATGAACATGAATCTAAAGTTAAGTTAGACTAAAAGGACAACAATTATATATGTACGTATGTATGCACCACATGATTAAGTGCATATATATGCGCGAGGCATTCCAATCAGGTAAAGGAGAAGCAAGATACTTTCTCAACGTCAGATGTCATGCAACAAGAGTCAGAAAGCCATGCACCTGAAACTAAGCAATGTAGCCTGTCCAGTTGAATGCTATTGAGGAAAGTCAATTAGTTTTACCAGCATTTTATTTCCAAAAGATTTACAATAGTGAAGTCCATAAACAATAACTTGCAACATCATCTTACAACTTGATTCCACCAAGGCACCAACAAATCCCAGTCAACCATCAATAGCTCAAAAACAGGGGCAACCATCAACGTATACACTGAAACCAAAATCTTTTACCAGAATATGATAAACCTAATGTTAATAGTCCTAAAACTACACTGCAATGGCAGGTTCCCAAATATCGAGGAGGTCACTTTCCTCCAGGTACAAGTGGTTGTCCAACCGAGTCTAGCACTAAAAAGATCAGACTTCATATTGTTTGGCAGTTGGAAAATACTTGGCCCTATAATAAAAATGCTCAAGTGATCCCAATCCGAAATTGAGAATCAAGAAAGAATTGTTGACAGTGACAGCCCTAAACTATACAGATGACAGTGAGGGTTCAAATCAGATTTGTTTTACTGAGGCCCTCTTCAGCACTGCATTCAAGCAGCTATTAAGAATCTCATATCTTCAACCAAATCGCCAGTTAGAAAGGGAACCAATGGAACTCAGAAAAAAATATAGTGCTTCGAGAAATAAAATTATTCACCATATGCATGCTATGGAAGTTATTATTCAGCATATGCATTTCAAAACTTTGATGATGAGAAAGCCGAATAAGGAGAGGGCTGTCATGGTTCAAGCATCATTATTTAGCAGATGCATTCAAAATCATATGATTGGAACCTGATCAAGGATTACGATGGGAGTAACTTGATCAAGGAAATATATTGTGACAAAGAAACTAGTACAGCTCTTTCAAGTAGATACCTTGTATTAGGGAGCACAGAGGAAGCAAGAAATTCTGACTCCGAAAGTCAGAGAAGACCGGAAAAACTGACAAATAAGCAAGAGGAGGAAAGGAAAACCCCAAAACATGGAACTGGGTTGGATCCATCTAGAAAGTTGCATACCAATAGTTCAATCAAACTACATTGTAGACCCAGATTAATTAAGTTAGCTACATAAATCAAGGCACTCATTCTGCTACATCAGGTCCCTTACACTAACAAATTATCTTCAACATCTCACAGTTAAACCTACATGACATTATTCCTAACCCAGCAATGAAAATCTTTGTCGACCAAGTATAAGTGTAACCATAGATAAGATTTTACACTTAACGTATGTCTCATCTAGATTGATTATGTGAAATTGTAGGTCTTCTCTTACAACTTCCCTTCATGTGATTTTACATCTACCTCACTAATTGCTCCTTTTAGCACCTTCAAAAATTACATAATCACTCCTACAAACGGCTGCATACGGGATTTACCTAGGACATGACTAAACTATCTAACGTAATCATTCCTCATTTATGATACGTGTGCTAGTATTAGCATTCTCTGTCAAATGTGATCACTACTTATCATGTCCAACATAGAGTAACCGCATAGCTATGTTAACATTGGGCCTTGGATACCCAACAGTAAGATATACAATAATGTTGGTCTTATAAAGATTCTATAAAACAATGCCTTTTTATATATTTATAGGCGGGTTACTTTTGTATAGCACTCCAGTAATATTCATCCATTTCAATCAGTCTACATAAAAAAAAAATGGAAATGAAATCATAATATTCAATTCTCTGTGTCACATCTTACTATGTCGTGGCATCCTCCTGCAAGAGTGAACCAAGACACCTAAATGTTTGAATTGTGTGCATTTAGACACTAAATCCCTTCTAATATCACCTCACTAACATTCTTCTTATTGGGGCTAACTAGTAGTGCATCTTAACTTGTTTTAAATACTCACCCTAAAACTCTTACTTTAAAGTGATTTGTCAATAGTTCCATTTTTATGTTCACTCTTGCAAGGTTCATCAATTAATACAATATCATATGCAAATACCATACACTGTAAAGCTTCACCCATATTTTTTGGTTCACTTATCCATGCCAAGATAGATAGAAGTTCAAGGCTGATCCTTGGTACAAACCCAAAGTTATGAGAACTCCTCTGCATCTCCACTCACACTTCTGTGCATTCATTTGTCACATCTTTCACAGTATATCAATCCTTTATAGCATTTACATATTTGACATAAATTCCTTTTTGACATATAGTACTAAAATTGGCAATCAAAAAAAATATAAATTCCTTTCTTCTTAAGCACCCATCCAATGACTTCTCTTTGACACACCCTATCGTTTCACTTGACCAATGATGTTCACGTGGATAGCCCTTTCTCCTTGTAAATTTCACAAAAACATAACCTACACAGATGATAGATCCATCAAGTTGGAATTCGCATTTGTTCTCACTCTTTCATAAAGTAGACTTAATTCTATAGGTGTTTGCTAACACGTTAACACCCTTATGTTATATCTAAGTCGATGTATTCTCACTCTTTCATAAAGTTTCAACGTATGACTTATAGGTTTGATCCCATGATAGTTCGCACAATCTAAAATATATCTTTTGTTCATACATATCAAAACTCTTTTGACATGGCTTCACTCCTTAATATAACATTTAAAAGCTTGTTTAGTCATACAACTTCACTCTCTCCAAAGTACCTCAAAACCTTTATTAGGATACCATCTGGACCACATGCTACAGTAGACCTAATTCTATGGAGAATCTCTAAGGTTTTCTACATCTCTTTCTTCCTCACTTTCCACCCTTTCACAGGGAGAGAGATCTTTTATTTCATCTTATCAGGACCCTCAGCGGTTTTTATTTAAATAATCCTTACCACATTATTTACACTGGTCCTATACTTTTTTGAAAAGGTACACTGGTCCTATACTTCAAAATCATACAATCACTTACAATGCAAATGCATAAGGATGCTCTTCCACACGGTAAAATTATGTCCTATGGTTACTATCAAAACACATAGGAATTGTACATTCAACAGAGTGATTTAATGGTGGACAAATGGAATATACGGAGGATGTGAATCACCCATTCCTTCACTGTATTATCACTTATCAGTTATGGTCTTTGTTTTTACAAACTCTTAGAATCCATTGGACAATGATTCCTACCACTTGGAGTTATTACAAAGTCAGAACCGTAAAGGTCTAAAAGCAAGCACAGAAGAACATTTGGAGCACTATCCCAGCGACACTTGGTGGACAATTTGGTTAGGAATTATAGTATTGCTGAGGGTAAAAAGGACGATGTACTTAGCCTTACTTATAGGCCTATTCTATTGCTATCTTTTTGGTGAAGGCAGTATATCGTAAATGATGTAAATGCCTTGTTAGACATGTTCAGCCTCCTGCACAACTTGCAAACCTCTGTGGCGCTTCTTAGTGCTTTTCTTCATGAATAATACCTTACACCATTATCCAAAAATAATTTTGTATGGTAGATGACATTGTAAGTTTTTGTACGACCACACGACGTGAGAAACAAGAACGGCAGCTTTTTACCAAAATCTAGCATCCAAATCATAAAACTAAAACGATTTTAGCAAGTTCAAATAAAAAACTAAAATGATTTTAGACTAAGTTCAGTTTCCTGAAGAGCTTCTAGCATTCAAATCATAAAACTAAAACGATTTTAGACTAAGTTCAGTTTCCTAAAGAGCTACTGTTCTGCAAATTGCAAAGAGTGTTCCCGTTGGTGCCTTAGATGTGTGAGCTAGTTCTCAGAATTTAGAACATTTCATGTCACTACCAGATCCAACTTCTTAAAAAAAGGGACCCAAAAAGATAATCAAACATCTTTGAAATCTAAAGTATATAAAAGGAACTAAGATGTCTTAAGGACCCCAACTAATCTAGAAACTAATGTTCCTGCATACTTTACTAATCAAACCACACAAAAAATAAAAAATAAAATGTTAACTACTAAACTTATTGAAACTCCATATGCAACTTCTTTCTGGTGCTTAAATCCCATGAACAACTTCCACACCACATTAGAATCATTACAGCACACATCCAAAATTCAAACCAGCCAATAGTTACCATTCATTATAACGAGGTGAAAGCCAACCAGCAGATAAAATGATAAATGGGCAGGTAACACAACATCACCACGATTCCAAATATACTCTGACAATTTCCTTAAGCCCATTTCCGTGACAACTGGGCATGAGTTTTCGACACACTTCTACGCACAATAATAGGTATGTCGTTCGGCGTTCACATGATTTCATCAAAATTTAGCATCATCTTCTTCCATAAAAGGATTTTTTTTATTTTTTATACTTTGCATCATCTTCTGCCAAAATCTAAGATGGTTCACATGATTTCGTCAAAATTTGGCATTATCTTGTTCCATAAAAGGATCTTTTTTATTTTTTATACTTACATAATCTTCTGCCAAAATCTACGATGTAATACAAACTAACCCCGAGAGTCTCCATGCGAACACAAATTAAATCACATAAAATGTGATGAAGCAGAATATGCTTAATCGAGAAAAAAGAGAATAAAGAGGGGCAGTCCCATTATCCACCGAGTTTAGAAGGTTGTGATTGGTCCAAAGGGCGGGTCACGGACGGATTTCTCGGTCATTAAAAAAAAAGGAGAATAAAATCGATAAAGAGTAAGACCTAGCAGGCGGGTGGTCGGGGGTTCTGCTATTGACTAGAGTGACCTCATTAACTTTCTTGGCCAGCTAGAGATGGGAATCCCTCCTGCACCCTACCCACCCTAAAGAACTGCTAACAGACTTGAAATATGAATAACTGAAAGCATGGGCTTCAGGAATCAATTGGCCTACCTGAACAGCAATGAAGGAGTACATTGTGTGATTAAGTTTCCAGTGACCAAGCTCGTGTGCAATAACAGCAACGATTTCCTCATCATTCTTGCACTACAGAGCATAAATAAGTGAAATTAAAGGACACTCAAAATACAAACTAAAAGGAATTAAAGAGAATCAATTTTTAAAAGCCAGAAAAATAATAAAAGGAGAACGAGTTTAGAAGGCTGTGATTGGTCCAAAGGGCGGGTCACGGACGGATTTCTCGGTCATTAAAAAAAAAGGAGAATAAAATCGATAAAGAGTAAGACCTAGCAGGCGGGTGGTCGGGGGTTCTGCTATTGACTAGAGTGACCTCATTAACTTTCTTGGCCAGCTAGAGATGGGAATCCCTCCTGCACCCTACCCACCCTAAAGAACTGCTAACAGACTTGAAATATGAATAACTGAAAGCATGGGCTTCAGGAATCAATTGGCCTACCTGAACAGCAATGAAGGAGTACATTGTGTGATTAAGTTTCCAGTGACCAAGCTCGTGTGCAATAACAGCAACGATTTCCTCATCATTCTTGCACTACAGAGCATAAATAAGTGAAATTAAAGGACACTCAAAATACAAACTAAAAGGAATTAAAGAGAATCAATTTTTAAAAGCCAGAAAAATAATAAAAGGAGAAGAAAGAAATAATGGGGAGAAAAAGAGTGTGTTGGCCAAAATTTTCGACATGTATCATAGTATATGTATCTTCATGAGTCTAGCTACAAGGATACCACATATAAGGAGTGACTATCATATGACACGTGTGGTAATTGGTAAAGACATCTTTCTAACACCCAATCAGTTCAAAGAAATAGATATCATTTTTAATTGGTTAGAAATGTAAATGAAGAGTCCTAACATATAATGACATTTGACCAGTATACATTCATTCCTCAAGATATAACTCCAACTTAAGCTGGAGTACACAACTCTCAAATACGGTAAATTAGCATATCTCCTTGAGGACATTCAATACTAAAGCAGTGAAATAGCAGAAATTGTTTTCAATGAACTAACAGCCATTAGCATGCAGTCCACCCAAAATGCGACATAAAATTGGTTTTGGTAAAATGATCACAGTAACATATTTTACCATCTTCAATTTTTCTCAGAATCAAAGACACTCCTTCCATCACGCAGACATCTGTTATGGTGAACCTTCTCAGAAGGAACCAACAAAGTTATAGTTTATGCAATAGTAAAAAGGTAGAGCATCTACATGAAAACTCACAACCCTTATCGTTGCTATTTCACTCTAATCAAGAACATATTGGAACGACCTTTTACCAACAAAACAGTTTCAAGAAGTTGATTAAATGTTCATAACTTCATCACTAATAGCAATGAGCAGAAGAAAAAACAGGTTTTATAGACACCACACCTGCTGGATGAGTGTATCATAGAGGACAATGCGCTTGTTCTTGAAGAATCCGTACATGTATGCCTAGCAAATGGTTGCAGATACAAGATCAGCCCATGGACTAAGAGAAAAGATAATAGATAAATAGGTATACAAGAGATGAGACAAATAGGAAACTACAGGAAAACATCAGGATAATATTATACCCTCTGTGACAATCAATATTTCAGTCACACATGACATAACTCCAACAAATGAGTGGGCAGAGAAATTTACAATACCCATTTTCATATCCCTTTTGCCACCAGAAACTACAATATCCCAAAATCTAATATGATAAAACGGCTCAGCTTTATACATGAAGTAAGAATAAGTTGGTCAATACAAGCTGGAGCCTGAAGCCGTAAATGCTGTTTTGTATCTATAAATCCCAGGAAGTGTAGGCACACTTCTACATACACCTGTGTGAGAATCCTAGCCAACAACACATCTAATAATATAATGTGGTTAATGTAGATGGGATGAGGACTAGAGAACTATCGTATATGATTATTGTATCCATTGAACTTGAAAATGAAATCAAAGTGAGCATCAGAAAACTATATTGGACTCCAACAACAAATGTGAAAGTGTAAGCAAAATAACTTCAAAAGGCAGCAGAGGGGAAAAATTCTTTGTGTATTTTTTGAAACTGATAAAAGAATCTTCGTATGTATTTTTTTCCCCAAAAAGCACAAAATGAGTTTGCAACTAATTTGTACAATAGTCTATCAATAGTTTCTCTGTAGGACGTGGTTGTATCATCTCACTACCATTCACTATAGACAAATGCAAGAAAATGAGAACTTGTTCAACCATTGTTTATCATTGCAAGTACACTAGCTTTATGAAATTGAACACTCTTTTCTAGCTGAAAGATAACTAACTATCAATGAAACTAAATTCAAAACAGAAAATAAGAGAGACATCTACAGACAGAGCCAAGTTAGCTCCTGTACATCCTTAGCTGTTTATCATATTCGATTTGTTCAAGATGAAAGTGGAATACATTTACTAAACCTCTTACAAACCATAGAGAAAACAGAACACACACCCTCATCTCCAAAATATATGACAAAATAGGAAGGTACAAAAGAAAGATATAGCAAATAAGAGATGTTTATTGCAAACCTGCTTTAGTTAAAGCTAAGATATTGAAGCAAAAGATCTTAGAGGAGAAACTCTAACACAACCATCTAAACTCTGATTGTCTGTGCCGCAAAAAGCTATCACAGACTACCAAGAGGATTACAAGTCTTCAAACTGGAATCAGAACAAAATTGGCCCAATTTAAAAACCCAAATTATCATCTAAAACTCTACCAGAACAGCTTGGATCTTGGACCACACAACCTATGAAACCTAGGCAGCATGAATTTGCAACAAGTAAAATTCAACCAACATACATGTATAACTACTACACATTTATCACTATAATAAACAAAGTACTCACATTGCTATGGCTTGACCTTGTGGACCCATCAACAACAAACAATTTCTTTAGGGGAAATTTGAGTGAGGATGCAAGATTCTCAATCTTCAACCTAAGCTCTCCCTGTGGAAGCTACTCATCGAAAGGAAACCTAATCAGCACATTGGAGCTGCGCGAAATATGTTTTTCCTCTTCTTGAGGGGAAGAGAGAATTGATGTACTACTTACCGGAGTGAACTTGTTGAAAAGTGGAGCAATTAGTACTGGGTAGATAGTCATCATAACAAGAGACAAAATCAGCATAAATCCCCATAAGTAAATTGCCAAGTAAGGACCTCCTTTCTGCAAATCAAGAATTGCTTTATACTGTTAGTGGAATGCACAATATGACCAGCCTCTAAAATGCACATGCGAGGAGCATCCACAGACCCCAATCAAAAGTAAATGAGATGGAGATCCAAGAACAGATTGATGTCAAATGAGATGAACAAGTGAGGGTTACAGCATGTTCAAATCTTGAATTTACCATAACTGCAACAGAAAGTATCCTTTAATTCATTGCATGCGGCAGTACCTGTACTATAACAATAATGGCAGCCACAATGGGGGGACCAATCACAATAGATAAAGCAATTCCTTTTATCATGTCCCTGAAGTATAACCACACTGTTTGCTGCATCACGAAGACAATTCAAATTCCAAACGGACATGTTAAACCACCAAGAATCGACAAATGGATGGAACTCTTTATAATGGAAAAAAGAATGATATTACTTCCATGATACCTTGTTGAACCCATGGCGGGCCTCGATCACAAAGGTTGAATACAACGAAAATGGCAGATCGGTGATCTGTACAAGTATTTGAAAATTAGCTTGATACCAGATTATAAAGATTAGGACAGACATAATGTTTTGAGGCAATCCAGAATACTTAAAGACATCTTTGGTCCAGGACATCACTATACTAAACAGTAAACACCAAATACAGTAGCTGCAGTAAACAACATGTTTCTTGAGATACGTTTCTACCTGTTAATTGTATCATTTCAGAAGAGGAACCAATAGCAAGCTCACCACAAGAAAGTAATCTCTAGGCAAATAGAAGTATTTCACAATTGTTTACGAACTGGGAACTTATAAAAAGATGCATTGATCTCTGAAAAACCAAAAACGTAAAACTACCAATCAAAGTTGCAGGTCATTGCAGTACAAAGCATGAATAAGATGTCAGGTCAGACATTAAGCGAACCAGGACCAAAAGTACCAAGTTATAAAAAAATTCACCCTAGGAGTTCAGCAAACAGGTCGACACCTTTTTTTGAAATTGGTAACTGTGTATTATATCAAAGAGCCAAAACAAAACATAGGTATACTGAAACCATATTTGCATGAGAATTCTAAAATTCAGGTCGACGCCTTTACTTAAGCATGATTCTTCGTACAGAGCACCACAATAAGAGAAATAAAGAAGATAATTAAATTAGATCTGGAGCTATCTTTAATCCAACAAAAAAAAAAAGGAAGACCAGGACTGCACATATCGTTTACAGTTCATTCAGCCAATGTGAACCAAACTACATTGCTTGAGTTCAAAGAATGCTATACAGAGAACTCATTAGGATATATAGGAAGCCTTTATGCATGAAAGCTTAAGCAACAATTATTCACCAAGAACTTTAACAGGGATTTGCCTTTTCTATTGATTCCTGCAGATTGGATAAAAAACAATTTCTGAATGAGGCCACGGATGAATTGAAAAAGAAATCCTTTTTTATTATACCTCCTATTTTTTATGAAGAGAATGAATCTTTTTCTCAAATGATTAGAAAAAAATGAGTCCGGATCTCCTGCATGAATGATTTGAAAGATCCAAAACCAAAATTAGTGGTTTTTAGGTTGCTCCCTGTTCATCATATAATGCTGACAGCTCTGGTTGCTGGTTGCTGGTTGGGTCGGTTCATATGTCGTTATAGCAAACTGGCTTACTAAACAAGAAACAGACAAGTTTCCTGACAAGAACTAACGCAAAACCCCTCAAATAAGTAAAAAAGGAGTTATTACATAATCAAACGCAGATCACGAATCATCAACCTTTACCTTGTCAGCTAGCATTCATGTTACATAGGATAACACCATCATAGAGGCATAATTTCATTTACATTTCACAGTTCAAAATTTTTACGCAAGCTCGGCTCACAAGGACCAGCAGCTAACAACCAAATTAAGTAGAAACACTATACTTCCAAGTTTCAAGACTAGAAACTATGAACGATTTGGTCAAATTCATAAAGTGGTAACTACTCTAGTCTGGAATTACACAGACAACAAAGTACCCGAAGCATTAAGGGAAGTTAGAACTTCTGTAACTCAAAGGGGAGTGAATCTGAGGATTTGTGCATTAAATATAAACTTTTTCATGACGCTACACTATTTTAACGACAAAAAACTCCAAGAAATGTCAACCATTATGAACAAGAACCAAAAAGATATCCATATGCACCTGTGACCAAACCATAACTCCTGCTAAAAATGAGAGTGTGTGAAATATTTCATTCTCTGCATTGAGACCAAGGTATACCAGAAACTCTCCTGATCTCTGCCAGAAAATAAAACACAAAGTCAATTGAATTTCCAGAGTGACAAGAGAGAACATTCTAAAGATAAAAGCTTGAACCATTCACCTTCCAAAACCAGGGCAATATCCGGAAGTACAAGATGGAAGAGTCCATAAGTATGGTAACAAACTCGTGGATAAAATGGAAGTAACTGAAACAAAATAAAGACCAAAAAGTTAAAACGAAAACCGAACCAAATAGAACAAGAGCAGATAAGAGTAAGATTGTGTCCCATGTACAAAAGAAAACAAGTGACAAAATAAGTAGGAGAGAAACCTTTTGTCTAGACTATAAGCACGGGACTTCTCAAATTTTTCCTGGCTGATAACTCCCACCAAAGGTTTGGGAAGTGTTGGCAATTTATGAGCAGCATGCTGCCGTACATCAAGGTATGACTCAAATAGATACATTAATATCATGAAACCTGAAAGATTCAAGAGCAAACTTAAAGCCAAAAGCGCAATAAAAAGGGAGGTTTATACTACAGTATGTAAAGAAGGCACTAAAAAAATCGAGTCGTCCAAGATAAATTCTGGAGCAAACAGCCAATTAACAACCAAGTGGCACAAAAAACAAACGATTTACAGAGGAGAAACATTAGATGACACAACACATCTCAAAAACTGAACAGTTTACCAAACCAGACCTTAATAAATTAAATTCTAATTTAGTTTCTCAGCGAACACTTAACAAAAAAACTAATTCAGTCATCGACAAATTCAACAGAACTCTAATGCAATCTAATAGATTGCCGTTGGCTATTCAATAACTTTGGTGTTTCAATAAAAGCTTTTCAACAACAACAATGCCCCACTGCCAAAATCCAAATAAGTTGGGCCGACTATATGAATCCTCAATGACCATGTTTCTCCATTAAAATTGATCATAGGTCAACATTACACAAACAAAACAAAAAAAAAAGTACAAGAAAACAAAATAAGAAGTGCAAACAATAAATTACAAGAACAAGAAAATAAAACAAAAATTACAAAATAGAGAATGCCAAAACTCCTAAAAAGATATGGTACTGTCGATACTGCAACTATTTAATCAAGAACACACACTGACACACAGTAGGAAGTTCTTTACTAAAACATGAAGAATCATAATAGCTAATTGATTATCCTCAAAATGGAAAAGGAACACATTCAAAAGAGATTCTACGAAAACTTAATCAAGAACCCCAAGACTTTAAACTTCCAGACCAAGAAAAAATCAACGGACCCAACAAATGCATAAAACACGTCAAGACTTTCACAGATTCCGATTAAGTTAAAGATACCCAAAGAAACATACACGTTTGTTTCTTTCTAAAACAAAACAACAGAAAAACCCCGAGTAATTTAATTCAAGATTTAGAGATTCAATCCACAAATGTTTGATCAAGAACCTAAAACATTTGACCTAAAAAGAAGAGAGACTAATGAAGGCGTACCAACAACTGCTTCCAAGTAAGGAAATGCCATGGCGAACTCACTGGTGAGAGAAAAGCGAAGGGTACAGTGATGCAGAAGCGTTTCGTTTGGGTGATTTATGAAGAACGGTTTAATGGGTCGGGTCAGATTTATGGGTCACCGACTTGATTCTATGGGTCGGGTATATCCTACCGTGTGATTTGGGAAAATGAAAGAAGAGAGGTTGTTAATTAATTATACTCGAATTATTCGAAATAGCTTATATATATAATTTATTTATGTTTGAAATCAAAATTATCCTTGTCGTCTAAATTTTGGACCACAAATACCCATAAAACGTTATATTTGTCATATGTGTTGACATGACGGTCCACCTATGCAGTCCAACATGACAAAAATTCATTCCTCTCAATTATATTGTTCTTTTGTTCGTCTCTATCACCGTTTTTTATTTTTTTTATCAAAAATAGTTATTTCATTGTTCTTGCTCGAGTTATTGTTCGGATTTTGAAATTTCAATATCGAAGTGCGCTGAAGTTCGTTTGAGATAGTAGTTGTGTGTTGAATGATCGAGTTCATTGTTTGGGTTTTGATGTCATCGAATCTGAGACTGAAAATTTAATTCTCATGGTTAAAATATGTTGAAGAACTCTTGAAGCATTCTTTTTGTGTTGAAACTCGAAAATAGCAACTCATTTGAAAACTTGTTGGTGAGAAATTTCTAACTTTTGTTGGGTTTTCAAAGTGCAAAAAATTAAAGAGATTTAACTGAATGTTACTAAAAATTGTTTGCATATTGCAATTGAAGCTGGAAATTGACATTTAACAACTGATATTTTAGTTTGAAGATTGATATTTGAAGATTTAAGTTGAAATCCCAAAAAACATATGAAAGGGTCAAAGTTTGAAAGCCTAAAAATCAATTTTGTGAATCTATGACCCCAAATTCCAAACAATGAACTTGATCCTTCAACACGTAATTACAATCTCAAGCAAACTTCAGCACACTTTGAAATTGGAGTTTCAAAGTCCGAACAACAACTCAAACAAGAACAATGAAAGAATTATATTTGATTTTCTTTTTGTGATAGCTAGGGATGAACAATGAAGAACAACATTATTGATAGGAAGGTATCTTTGCCATGTTGGACTGTTTGGGTGGACTGTCATGTCAGCTCTAATGGCAAAGATAACGTTTTAAGGGTATTTGTGGTCCAAAACATAGACGGCAAGGGCAGTTTTGATCCTAAACACAATTAAAGGGTATATATGAGTCATTTCGAATAGTTCGAGGGTAATTTTGACCATTTTCCGTTAATTATATATAGAGTCAAAAATCAACTTTCAACAAACATTCTAGAAACTATCGTTTGTTTCGCTTACAAAGGTCTTAATTTAATTATTTAAATTTTAGATATTAAATTAATTATTTTTTAAGGTTTGGATAATCATTCAGATCTTAATCATTGAGGAGTCGTTTGGTAGATAAATAAGAAATAAGTTATATATGTATTAATTTATGTATAACTTATATGACGTTTGGTAGGTAAATAAGAAATAAGTTATTTATGGATAAAATTAATACAACATTTGGTTAACAATTAAGAATTTTGCACAAATAATACATATATAAATTAAATTATGAGGAAATTTATGTATTATTTTATGAAGTGTTTAATTATTCATGTACTAGTTATTAAGGCGTCTTGAGTGGATGGTTATTTATAACTTATTCATTCACAAATTTTTATGTAATATTTTATGCACGGTAGAAGGTAAAACAACAAATGACTACATAACTAACACTAACATAAAAATAATGGAGAAATGATCTAATAACACAAATATTCCTACAATATTTATTATATATATTATACACGCAATAACTCTCCCTATTGTTTGAAAAATGATAATTTATTTCACTATTTAATAATTCTATACCAAATTTCAAGTCAGATAAATACAAATTATACCAGATACATATCATATCTGATATGATTTGCATGTATCTGAATACCAGATACACAAACAGATATGAGAGTGGTGAGCAAGATAGGAGGGAGGCAAATAATATTTGTCTTGTATCTCAAATACATGTAAATCGTTATAGATACTAATTATATATATGCATCTAATATGATTCACACGTATTTAAGATACCAGATACGAGAGCGAGATGAGAGGGAAGCAAACAAGAATGTCTATGTATCTTAGATTGGGCCGTCGAGGCCACCATGATATCTATACCAAAACTAAAAGCAGGTATATATCAATACAATACATCAAACAGCTCACAAGCTTCAGCAAACCAACCACATAGGCCAGTATAACCATAACGTAGCTATACACCCCACACACTAGTCTGCAAGCCTCTAAGAGTAGTAAAGATTAGCGGGACAGGGCCCCAGCCTACCCATAAAGATATATGCAACAAAAGGTAACAAACCTTCCAACTCTGGCAGCTTCGGAGGAAAGGGGCTAGCCAACCGGATAAAAGTCAATCCTGCTGCTGAGGAGGTCTACTCAGTCGTCTGTCAGGACCTGCATGCATGAATGCAGCGCCCCCAGGCAATGGGGCGTCAGTATAAAATAATGTACAAAGTATGAAATGCAATAGTCTATAATGAGGTATCCTGATATACTGGAATAATCTGATAAATAAATCAATGATAAGATAAGTGTACTGGCCTGCTCCTAAATCTAAACTTATCAAAAATAATAAAACAACAACCTAACCAAGCCCCCATAAGCTCGGCAGGTACAAACAACACACAAGACCACCTACTCAGGCACCCATAAGCCCGGAAGGTGCCAATCAGCTTATATACCCCTACCAGTAGTCCCCTAGCCCCGTAGGCAATCACATAGCCCTCTTAGGCATTAATATAGCCCCGTAGGCAACATATAGCTCTCCTAGGCATCAACGTAGCTTATAGATAATTCATAGCCCTTTTAGGCAATAACATGACCCTGTAGGAAGCACATAGCCTTCTTAGGCGTCAATATAGCCCTGTAGGCAACTCATAGCCCTTCTAGGCACAATATAGTCCTATTAGACAACATCATAGCCCCCATAGGCAGTTCATAGCTCAACAGCTAACGAGAATAGCCCCAAGGGCAACAACAAACAATTAACTAGGCTGAAGGCGAGCAATTTAGCTATAAACAATATATATATGAATAATCTCCAAGTCGTTCTTAACTTAGGGTCTTTCTTAACAGATCGTGAGTCCCTAAAATGAGGGGTTATAACCACCCAATCAGCCAACCATTCACAAATACATCTACAAGATCACCAACGTTAACTACATCTAAGGAAACATGTCAAACGAAGGGAATAACCTTAACATACCTTTCCAATGAACGCTCGAAAGACTGTAGTTCCTTCACGAAAGTTGTTCCTTATGTCCTAAGCTTTGCAAACACTATATATACACAACTGGTACGCACCTTAGTTAACCAAGTTAAAACCTTGAAGAAATACCAATAATTACAAATTTATATCTTCAAAAACCAGCTCCAAACACAGCAAATAGAAGGGAAAAACGATTGCCACGTGTAGGGATTACGATTTTAGGCACGGGGGCAATGTTTAATGGTAGAAATAGTCAAAACTAACCTTCATTATGCTAGGACTTCATAGAAACCCTCTACTAAGCTTTCTCTCTCGTTTTAGAACTGAAATGAACTGTTTCCATGGCTAAAAACGTTAAATAGCCGACATACCATATTTATTTATCCGACCCGAATTCTGCCTTGACAGTCCCTAGTAAAACCCTCATAACTTTTTACTCGGATGTCCGTTTGATACGGGGTTTTTGTGCGTTGCAAACTAGACTCGTAGGCCTTCGATTTAATGGGTAATAGGCCTTCTAACTCTTTATATATTGGGAGAAAACATCCAATACATTTGACCCAAATTTCAAAGAAATCTTTAAAAAGGAACTTATGATAGCTTTCGCCAACTTTTATTTTGCCACTTACTTAACTTCAAAACTTGAGATAAAACCTTTGAACACTTAAAATATGACATACCACATCCTTTTTAATTTATTACTCATCCTCTTTGCCTTTCCACGAAGGTACGAGCTAATTTAGACGTTTTGGAAAAGTCGGGGTGTTACAGTACAAATTTTAAATTATCAACCAAGTATTATATTAATTTTAGGGATAAGAGTCTGAAAAATATCTCAACTTTGGTCGGATTTGCTGTTGCGATACTAAACTTTCATGAGGACCTATTACCTCTTTAAAGAAATATGACATACCACATCCTTTTTAATTTATTACTCATCCTCTTTGCCTTTCCACGAAGGTACGAGCTAATTTAGACGTTTTGGAAAAGTCGGGGTGTTACAGTACAAATTTTAAATTATCAACCAAGTATTATATTAATTTTAGGGATAAGAGTCTGAAAAATATCTCAACTTTGGTCGGATTTGCTGTTGCGATACTAAACTTTCATGAGGACCTATTACCTCCCTAGACTAATTAATACC
>NW_006238936.1:2467551-2481351 GCF_000226075.1 Solanum tuberosum | reverse complement strand
TTTATAATTTTGCATTATTTTTTATGTCCACGTGGGCAAATATATATGTTTAAAATACGGTATTAAATAGTCTAGGGAGGTAATAGGTCCTTATGAAAGTTTAGTATCGCAACAACAAATCCGACCAAAGTTGGGATATTTTTCAGACTCTTATCCCTTAATTTTATATAAATACTTATTTTTCTATTAACTTACCAACCATTTAAATAAAAATAAATATATAGATAATTTATTTGGGCTATTAAACAATTGATTAAGGTTTAGAGGGTCTGGCCGAGTCTTCATTTGTTGGACCCACACGTTTACAGCCAAACCTCAACATGGTCCCACACGTTTACAGCCACCTCCATGATCAACCTTCATCTTTAACCTCTCCAGAGCTCCAATTCCGTTTCTGTTCGATCTCACAATGGCGACTCTCTCTTCCACCTTGGCTCTCTACTTCTCCTTCGCACTCCTCTGCTTCAATCTAATTTCAGCTTCCTTTTCTCCTCTCGATCACTACCTCATTAACTGTGGGTCCCCGGAACACACCACCGTTGACTTCGACCACCGCCGCTTCACCGGAGACGTTTCCGACTCAACGGCGTCGTTTCTCACCTCCACGGAATCGATTTCACTCGCTGACCCAAACCCGTGTCCTAAATCTTCTCCAATTTACCACACGGCTCGTGTTTTCACGCGCCCATCTAAGTACAAGTTCGTAATCAAGAACCCTGGTATGCACTTGGTACGTCTTCATTTCCGTCGATTAAGAGGTAGTCTTGATTTTAGTAATGCTAAATTTCATGTCTTGGCAAATGGGTTTGTGTTATTTAACAGTTTAAGTGTGGAGATGGGTAAGGGTTTTGAGATAGTTAAGGATTATGTGATTGGGGTTGATTCAGATGTGCTTGTTATCACTTTTGTGCCGAGTGAGAAGTCGAATTTTGCGTTTGTTAATGCGATTGAGGTTATTTCTGCTCCTAATGATTTGATTGCTGATGTGGCTCAGCATGTTAGTTTTGATAAAAATGAGCAAATTCATGGATTATTGAAGAATGGGTTTGAAACTATGTATAGGGTTAATGTTGGTGGTTGGAAAGTTACCCCTTTTAATGATTCGTTATGGAGAACTTGGGTTACTGATGATGAGTACCTCAAGTCTGATGATGGTTCTTCAAAGGTTCACTTTGGTGGCCGTATAAACTATCAAGAAGGTGGGGCGAGCAGAGAGGTTGGTCCTGATAATGTTTATAATACTGCGCGAGTTATTAGGAGTTCGGGTAATTCAATCCCCGAGTTGAAAATGACATGGACATTTCCGGTGACCAAAGGGTATAAGTACTTGGTTAGGATGCACTTCTGTGATATAGCTAGTATTGCGCGTGGTATGCTATTTTTCAATGTTTATGTGAACAACAATTTGGCCTACGAAAACTTGGACCTTACTGAAGTAACAAATAGGTTGCTGGCTTCCCCTTTCTATGCTGATTTTGTCGTTGATGGAGATAGTTCCGGTGTTTTGACTTTGAGTGTTGGGCCATCAAATATGAGTCTTCCACATGCTGTAGATGCCATTCTGAATGGGGTTGAGATCATGAAGATAAATAATTCTGTGGGTAGTTTTGATGGTAAGATTTGTGCACATGCTGTCTTGAAGAGTTGGAAGAGGGGAAATGGTAACGTCCTATATCCTATGCTAGCTGCTGTCTTCATGCTGCTGATGGCATTTGTGATCATGCATCGGAGAAGAACTGGGGTTACAGACTCTGTGGCCTGGTGGAGGTTACCCACTGAAATTCCTGAAGTTAATCTGAAATGTGGCAACCAACTGTCATCTAATAAGCTCTGATGGTTCTGAAATAAGAGTAAAATGATATCTTATTTTTCACTACTTCGAAACTTCTAAGGGTGCCTTTAGCACAAAGTCAATTGTCTTGTACTGTAAGTATTCATATTTGTGTAATTAAAAGCAAATAGTAGCTGTTCTAACAGGATTGGTTATTGATTTCCACTATTTGATATTTTCTATGTGCTATCGTTTGTTTTTTCAATTTAATATTCAGAGAATGAAGAATCTGAAGGTATTATCTTCAATAAGCTTGTCGAGAAACTCATATTCAATTTATTGGTGTGCATGCTTTGCAAGTTTTAGTGGTGAAAAATTGGATATTTTTGGTCATCAATTTTTTTTTGTCTGTGGATAATTTCACTTAATTCATGAAACTTCATATCGTTGTTGCATGCTTATCTCATACAAAATTGTCTACTTATGCATAGATCTGGGTAGAGTTCTTGATTATTTGATAAGTTAAATAGTTTTTGTAGATAAAAAGCACCATGAAGATGCAAAATGTACAGAAGATTGAATTAGTTCATATGTAAAACTTGAATAACTAAATCCAAAAGCTACTTCATTTAGAACATTGTAATGTCTGCAGCAGCAAGAAACAACAGGAGTGCGTCTTTCCAAACAATGCAGTCTCAACAAGAGCTGCATTACGATGCCTCAGGTTTGGGAACATGAAGAAACTGAGTGTCCCAGCGAGGCAGCAAAAAAAATTCTAGAAGAAAAATCGAAGCCTAAGCCTTCACATCTGAAACTGAGAAATTGTACCAAAAAAACATATTCACAAGACATCTAGCTTATGAATTTAGAACGGGGCTTAGAGCATAATGATCTTAGTCATTATGCTTTTTCTTTTTCCATTTCATAAAAAAGCATAATGACTAAGATGACTAGATTGTCACTTCAGACCACACATCCATTATCAAAGTTTGTGATACATGCAACTCCAATTGCCATCTAATCATTTTGCACCCTGAACAAGAAAGGTTGTTGTAGTAGTCTCAGAAAATACCTTATAGATGTTAGCTCTAGCTCAGGAGGATGATGGGTGATTCTCATTTGTTGATACATCAGTAATGTTTTAGTAATTAATAGCCAAGATGATGTAGGAATGAGGCTTGAACCATTTAGACTTTTGCCCCTTATCCTGCAATGATGTGGTTAGTTTGCCAGTGAAAGTGCCAAGTGTTTGCTATTGGGCACCCATCTATTCCGTAGCAAGGATTCTGTAACAGCAAAAAGATTGACCCCTACTACCGGTCATAAGTACTAATGAGGTTTGTTCATTAATCAGATCATTGCAGTACTTAAATTATTGCTCATTTCTTTGGTGCTAGAGGGAACCCCTTCTGATACACTAATTATTCTAGGAAGTATATCCAGACTTGAAAGAGTATTTTTTTTTAAAAAAAAATAGAAGAATATTTGCGTTTTTCTTTTTCCTATTGCCTTCACAGTTTCTGTTCCTTCCACCCCTTGTCACAATATTGTTCTCTTTCCCCCCTTCATTTTTCATCCACTGCATACTTTTCCCTGTTTCCGCATATACCTGGCTTTGACCTGCTTTTATCCTATGCTGCTTATGCATTGCAATTTCAGGCTTCTGTCTAATAGACCATCACCAAAAAAGGATCCATTAGCATGTAAAATTCAGGATTCTGATTTTCATGTGAAAACTATCTTAATCCATTTGGGACGTGCTGTCTTTAACTATTCTTCTTCTTTCTCTCTGTGGTGCTCGTTGCTTCCTTTCCCATTAATGACTACAGGTTGATGGATACCTTTCGGCTTAGAGCGTGATGGTATGTTTCTCATTAAGTGCCTTGGTCTTGAAGCCAAAGTGTTCATTGGTGTTCTTGATTTTCACAATGACGTTTTTGTGCTAGATAAATTCTTCAATGTTGTTCTGTGGGAAAAAAAGAAAAAAGGGAAAACCTCAATGTTTCAGTTTGGGCCAATCATGAGTTCGGCCCGAAGTTTTTTTGCGCTTTATAAGTTCATTCATATTCATTTCTTGCTGCTCTTACCAGCTAAAGGAGCTAAGCATATACTCCTTTTTGGCTTTAGCATCATGTTTACTTTCTGAACTTGGTCCAGATTATTTAACTATCATGACTGTTGCTTGGTTCACAGTTCACTCCATCGAGGTATCATCAAATACATATCCGCTGATCATATCCTTCATCTGAAGTTCTTAACTTCATGTGTGAGCTTTATGCTCTCTTTGCTGTTTTAACTGTTAGAACACACTTCCTTACATACCATTCCAATTTATTTAAAAAAAAACACTTTTACAATGCACTTCATGAAAAGGGAAATGGAACTTTTGGGGTTGCAATTCGAAAATTGACAAGTGAGACGTACAAGTTGCATGGATAATCATTAACTAAATGTACAAATCAATCTATACGATCAACTATTCAACTAAGCCTTAATCACTAACTAGTTGGGGTCATGATATGGAGTCTCATTATTCTGCTCTCTAGAGATTGTTAAACTTATCCAAATAGCTTGGTTCCGAGTATATACCATTTATTGGCTCAGACGGGCTACTTGAGGTTTGAGCCCTTTCCATTCAAATGCTACTAATAAATGTCTTTTAAGGAAAATTAGCGGTTATCTAAATCTCATATCCTTATCCTAGGTTATCTATACCAACAATGGTTAGACCTTAATTCCAACTAATTGGTATTGCCTATATGGTTCATTTTCTTCCTTAGCCAACTGGATGTACAAATGTTAACAGAATATATCACAACATGGAAGAATTGGGTAGAAGTTTTGGGGTCTAGCTATGTCTAGGATTTCCCCCAAAATGAAACATTGGACAAAGCTAAACCATATACAACATAGTGTACATTTTGATATCTCTGCTTCTTTGTTTTTGACAATTTCTGTAGCTAGTTGGGTAGGATTCAGAAGGTACTTTGGTGTAAATAAAGACAATAGTAGTGCTTAAGATGAACTTTTAAAGGTGGCCATCTGCAAAGCACTTGTTGTTCAGATGTTCATGTCCACACTAGGCTCATTCGATTACGAAAAGGCATTTCTGGAATTGTCTCTTGATTATTACGAAAAGGCATTTATGGAAAAGTCTCGTGGTTACTCCCTATATTATCCTTCACTTTTCTCTAATTTCTTCTTTCCTCCTATATAGAAGAAGCACCGTGAGTTGTGCGACTTGATTTTTTCCAAAAAAGCTATCATGTTTCTCTATTGTTTACACAAGTTCCATATGATTAGTAAATTTGAGATGGTCAAAAAGTACTCAGGTGCTTGCTGCAAAAGCTGTCTTTCTGTCCCGATTTGGAAGCTGTATTGAATGTGGCTACACATTCATTAATGGGAGTTTCATGTTATATGCTGGTATTTGGAAGTTGTTGTTAACTGCACTTCGGTGAGGAACTTTGTTTAGCTGTTACTCCTTTCATCTCTGATGGAGCTGGGGATAGAATTGTTTTTTTCTTGGGAGAGATTTCCGATCTATTGGTGGAATAAATTTCCCTTGAAAGCCAATTATTATTAGTAAAAGTATAAATATGATGTACTTACCAACCAGAATTACGCTTCCAGAGGTGGTTGACAGAATTGGTCAAGTTTATTTGAATATATATAAAACATCATGGAAACCTTATTCAGGTTAGGAACTCGTTGCATTACGTGAAAACATGGGGAAGGCAGGGTAACTGTTGCTGGAAGCTGAATGACAAATCTGGAGGTGGTTCAGTTTGAATTCTACGACTGGATTTATTTAACAAAAGTACTCTTAAGAGTTACTGCTAGCTATCTGGAGTCCCAAAGTGTGACGAGAAGTATAGTTTCTTGTTTGTTAGTTTATACTTATGGGTTTGGGTGGGGTGGGGTGGACAGGTGGAGGGTTCAGGGGGATATTAGCATGCCAGATAACATCAGGATGTTAACATTTTGGTGCTTTCTGCAAAGTACTGAGGACAGGATATGACCATTTATAACTACGCTCCAAGGTTGAAAGGCAGCTATGGCATATGAGACTAGTACTTCATACTCTTTGAAGCCACGGACAAGGTGAACTGTAGAGCTTTTTGATATAAGGAGAATCCATTTGGTGTAGTTCAGAGTATTTCTCTGGTTCTTTTGAAAGGATTTTTTTTTTTTTTTTTTTTAGTATTTGGTAGATCCATTTGGCACAAAGGCAACAAAAATAAGAATGCAATGAGCTGGTAAGACGACCGTTTCAGTTTATTCATCAACTTTATCTCCTCTTTTCGGGTTGTTAGCTACACACAAAACTTACCTAGTTGTTTAGAGAAACTTCTTTTCTTTTCTGGGTAGCTGTTTAGGATGCATCTTTTGAGCGCATCCATTGTCAGTACACTTCTTGTTTCATGGGGTTTTCCCCATTTGTGTTCAGCAAAATATATGGACTTTATTGGTGCAGCGTGGATGAAGAGGAGGCTTGCCTCTAGAGTCTTGTGTGATAAAAAGGTACTACCTAAACTCAGAGGTAAGTTCTACATAACGGTAGTTAGACCGATTTTGTTATATGGGGTTGAGTGCTGGTCAGTCAAGTCAAGAACTCTCATGTTCAAATGATGCAAGTTGGGGAAATGCGGATGTTGAGATGAATGTGTAAAGGTTTTTTTTTTTTTTTTTTTTTTTAGTATTTGGTAGATCCATTTGGCACAAAGGCAACAAAAATAAGAATGCAATGAGCTGGTAAGACGACCGTTTCAGTTTATTCATCAACTTTATCTCCTCTTTTCGGGTTGTTAGCTACACACAAAACTTACCTAGTTGTTTAGAGAAACTTCTTTTCTTTTCTGGGTAGCTGTTTAGGATGCATCTTTTGAGCGCATCCATTGTCAGTACACTTCTTGTTTCATGGGGTTTTCCCCATTTGTGTTCAGCAAAATATATGGACTTTATTGGTGCAGCGTGGATGAAGAGGAGGCTTGCCTCTAGAGTCTTGTGTGATAAAAAGGTACTACCTAAACTCAGAGGTAAGTTCTACATAACGGTAGTTAGACCGATTTTGTTATATGGGGTTGAGTGCTGGTCAGTCAAGTCAAGAACTCTCATGTTCAAATGATGCAAGTTGGGGAAATGCGGATGTTGAGATGAATGTGTGAAGTACTAGGAGCGATAAAATAAGGAATGAGGATATCAAAGCAAGGTGGGAGTGGCCTACGTGATGGACAAGATGAGGGTCGCGAGACTGAGATGATTTAGGTGTGTGAAGAGGATATGTGCAGATGCCTTAGTGAGGAGGTACGAGAGGTTGGATATAGTAGGTACGGGGATAGGTATAGGTAGGTCGAAAAAGTATTGGAGAGAAGTGATTAGATAAGACTTGACGCAACTTCAACTTACCGAGAACATGACTTTAGGGTGTGGACGTTGCGGATTAGGGTAGAAGGCTAGTAGCTAATGAAGTTTTGCTTTTCGGCAGGTTTAGGGTTGGTGGTATCTGTCATAGTATTAGCCTTATTCTTGTAGTTTCTTGCTTTTGATATCTTCTATCATGTCGGTTATTGCACTATTTTGTTGTTAAAATTGTTCCTTTTCTAAATGCTCGACACTGCTTTCCTTATTAGTTGCTATATTTTCTTTATTGTCATTTTTCCTTTTATAGCCACTTTGATTTGCTGCACTTGAGCCGAGTGTCCTTTGGAGACAACCTCTCTATCTCCGTGAGGTAGGGGTAAGGTTTGCATACACTCTAGCCCTCTCTAGACCCCACTTGTGAGATTTCACTGGGTATGTTGTTGTCGTAAAATATGTGGACTTGGTAAAAAAAAAGAAGGGATTTTCTTTCAACAGACTGGGTTAAGTGTTGCCAAGCTCAGCCAAGTACTTACATGAGATATTTGTTTTTAATCAATGGTAAGAATTTCTAAGATGGTTAATCTTTGGGTAAGTTTTCTGACTTTGTAGCAGCAAATGGTTCTGCTTATTAAATTCACAAGTAGTTTTCTGTTTACCTCTTCTATATTGCTTTAATTTACTGATTCTGTTATGTGAATTTTCTTTGATTCAATCAATTTTATGAAGTTGGACGGTGTAGTGGTGTATGAGGACATCAAAAACTATTGCTGATCTTGATCTAAGCTATTTGCAGATATTGCAAAACTTCTACTAATAGATAGACAGGATTCATTGAACAGAAGCATATGCCAAAGAAGGCGTCGTTTTTGTGATTGTCAATTAATGGCTGAAGTCTGTGTCACTTCAGTGGAAAAGCAGGTTGGTTCATATGTATGAACTCTTTAGTACAACTAGCAACCTTTGTTTTTTTGCCATTTGTTTGGTGTAGACTTTTAGTTCAATAATGCTGTTTATCTATAATTCCAGAGCAGTCCCATTTTTCTCCTCTAGGTCCATCACCACCTTACAAAGTGCTCAATAAAGTAGCTATTATGATCCAAACACAGTGACATCAGGAATCTTCTTTAGTCAAAACAACTCTCCTTTCAAGTTGGAAATTTTGGAGTCATACTTGCCCTAAAAGACTTTTATGTACCTCGACTATTCTATCAATATCTGCTACATCCCATGAGTGCAGGTAACAGATACTCGAACATGAGTGCGAAAGCTGGCTCAGACAACACGGTCATAAAAAAAAAAGGGTTAAGTATCTGATTGATTTATCCATGATTAGCAATTTTTTGTTGTTAAGTACTATCTATCATGGAAAACTCCAAACTCCTAACTTCCAGGTATCTACAGGTTCAAGATACTTATCATATCCTTGGATATTATTATATTATTTTTTATTTTATTCCCCTACATAATGATCAAAGTACTAAGCTGATACTCAAGAATAATATTGAATTTAATGTATATAGCATGACAAAATGGAGTGATTAATTAGTGAAATTATATCCCCAGTTGAATCACTATAGATTAATGAGCACGTGTAGACACACATCCACCACGCTAACAACGTTTCTCAGTATCAACCAAACACAAGACGTTAATTTACTCCACTAGTTGCGCTTTCCATTTGCGTGTATTTCGACTATTTTAGGAAGTACCTGCTTTTCGTATATATCATTTATAAGCAGCTTAAAAATTGTTAAAAGAAATAACTATATATTTGAACTTTTTTCCTTTCCCTTTTGTATTCTTATGCTTTTAAAAACTGAAAAAAAACAAACAACCCAACCTGCAGCCTTTCCCTTTCTTCTGTTATAATAAGAACATAAATGTAACGAACGGTATTAGTAATTTACAAGCAAAATCTTTTGCTTTATGTGAATTTTGGACATTATCTACACGTTTACATCATTTAAATTTAGAACTTTCATAAACTACAAGAAATTAAATAATTTATTTATCTTTTTTATTTTCCTAAATCTAATATATGTGTAAAAGAATACTCACCCCGTTTCCATTTTAGTTGTTATGTGAAGTTTTTCGAGAGTTAATTCCCAAAACTCAATTCGACTACATACATTAGATATTTTAAAATAAAATTTTAGATATTTAAAAACTACTATAGAAATTAAAGTACTATAACTTGCAACTTTTTTAATTTCAATATGATGAAAAAATACATCTGAAATTATTAATCAAAATTTACATCGTTTTGATTCTTAAAAATGAAATTATAACAACTAAAAAAGAACCGAGGAAGTATAAAAGTAGCTTCTTTTGTCACTTTCACTGTGAAAGTTCCCATGAGATACAAAGTTCATTTTGGTTACCAAACTTTTTTGTAAAGAATTTATGGACGATATCTTGACAAGAACTGTTTTCTGAAAATTGAAAATTCTACATGTACGTAATTTTAAGGTTTTCATTTCATAACCAAATTATAAAAATGGAATAAACACAAGAGCACTTTATGATGTTCAATTCTAGCTAATTACTATAAAATATAACATTAGAGTTAAGTTATACATACATGATACATATAGTCTATTTAGTTTTATTGTGAAAAAAAAGTGAGTTAATTATAAAATATCATTTTTACCATATACTCTCCCCATTAAAAAAAATGACAATTTCTTTTTAGTCTATTTAAAATAGAATAATTTCTTTCCTTTTTGGTAATATTTTAATTTCATCTTTCCATGTGATATGTTTAAGGCCACAAGATAAAATATCATTTTGGTACATTTGACATAACTTTAATTTAAGACCACAAATTGAAAAATCTTTTGTCAAACTAGATTATTCTTTTTGAAACGGAAGAAATATTAATTAATTACCTTAAAAATTCTATTTTAATTCATGTAATACTAATAGCCATAATCACTGTTTAGGCCAAAAAGGTAATAATAACAAGAAGCAGCATTGCATGAACCATGCAATTGAATAAAATGAAGTTATCCACGTGCCATTCTGGTTGACCTTTATATTTTTCTTCAACATGGAATTTATTTTACACGTCACTATAAAATGTTGAAAAATGAAAAAATAAATAAATTTCCACATACGTAAACGCAACAGTATATACAAATTTATGTAGGGACATGAATCATGCTATGTATTTTTCATTTCAAGAATATATAAGAATGATCTCATAATTGTTATACACACTTGCTAAATAGAAAAATATTATATCAATTCTCTCTTTATATACTATATATAGACTTCATTCCTTTTCAATATTCTTCCATCCTAAAATTGTCTTTTTATTATAACAAAAAATAAAAGTGAAAAAATGGCTCAAACATCCTCCTCCTCTTCCTCTCCTTCTCTTAAAGCTTCATCAAGTGTTACCAATGATTTTCAAGCAATTATAATGGCTCTAATATTAATTGTTACAATTGGGTATTTTATACTTTTGATAGTAACACCAACCAATATGTATAGACAAATATGGACACCCAAGATTAAAGCTCACACAACCAACTCCACATACTTTGGAGCTCAAGGTATACTTTTTTTTTTGTTTCTCTATTACAAATCGTGGTAGGGCGAAGTCAGAAATTTCGTTAAGAATGTTCAAGATTTAATATATACTTATAAAAATAATTTTTAATACCATATCATATAGTTACTTATGATGATTGTTAGTGTATATGGTGTTAAAGTATTGCACATAAATTAAATTCTTTAATTTTGTTGGATAAAGATAGAAATTATGTTAATATTTTTTTTCAAAAACAGGAAGGACTTTGTTGATGAACACATTTCCTCTCATATTTATTGCTGTCTTGGGATGTGTATACCTCCATTTATGGAAGAAATCCAATAATAAAAACATCAACAGGTCTGTAACCCCCCCCCCCAATTATTTTTTCCTACACAAAGATATAAATATTCAAATCTATTAATATTTTATTTTTTTTGTATTTTGTGATTAACAGAGTTGAGGAGAAACAAAAGTTGGCTATATGGAAGAGGCCAATAATCATGAAGGGACTAGGAATTGTATCAAGAATAGAGCTTGGCTTTTTTGTGATGTTTATTGCACTCTTAGTTTGGACTTTTGCTTCTTACTTGCATATTATTTTTCCCACTATTACACCAAAATCCGTAGCCAAAAGTGGAGAAAAAGTGTAAGTATATTCAGGAACAAATAATTTGAGACAATTATTCTTAAAAATCACGACAAATAATGACGGATTAATTGGTTATTGACAGATGGGAAGCCAAGTTGGAAGATTCAGGGCTGAGGTTGGGACTTGTTGGAAATATATGCTTAACATTTCTGTTTGTTCCAGTCACAAGAGGCTCATCTGTGTTGCAAGTATTTGGTTTGACATCAGAAGCAAGTGTTAAATATCATATATGGCTTGGCCATATTGTAATGACTCTTTTCTCTGGTCATGGTATTTGTTACATTATCTATTGGGCTGCCACTCATCAATTGTCTGAGGTAATATATACTCCTCGCGTTTCAACTTGTTTGTCTGGTTTTGACTTGATATGAGCAAATCATGTTAATTAGTAATTGATTAAAATGAAACAGATGCTGAAATGGGGAAAAACTGATATATCAAATTTGGCTGGTGAATTGTCATTGCTTTCTGGATTGGTGTTGTGGATAGCAACATTTCCTAGAATTAGGAGAAAGATGTTTGAACTCTTCTTCTACACTCATCATTTCTACATTCTCTTTGTCGTCTTCTTCGTCTTCCATGTTGGTGTTTCTTACGCTTGCATCATGCTTCCTGGTTTCTTCCTCTTCATGGTTGATCGATTCTTGAGATTCTTACAGTCACGATCAAATGTTCGTTTAGTCTCCGCTCGTGTTCTACCATGTGAAACTCTTGAGCTGAATTTCTCCAAGACTAGAGGTAAAAAATTGATAAAATTTCATAAATCTTGATGTCCGTCACAATTTTGATCAATTTGTTTATGAATAATGTGCAGGTTTAAGTTACACACCAACTAGCATCATGTTTGTGAATGTACCTAGCATTTCAAAATTGCAATGGCATCCTTTTACAATCACTTCAAGTAGTAATTTGGAGCCAGAGAAGATCAGTGTTGCCATCAAGGGTGAAGGAAGTTGGTCCAAAAAGCTCTACCAGATGATCTCTTCCCCTAATTCTGTCGATCGTCTTAACGTATCTGTTGAAGGACCTTATGGACCTCCTTCCACACATTTTCTAAGGTATGTATGCAATATACTATATGTATGAGTTATGACTAGTTCAAGTTGAATTTAATTCACAGTTCGCGTACTACTATATTTACAATGATGAACTAAAGTTCTGTTTTTTTTTAAAAAATATTGTTGTAGGCATGATTTATTGGTTATGGTAAGTGGAGGAAGTGGAATTACCCCTTTCATCTCCATAATTAGGGAGCTAATCCACACAAGTGAGTCACAAAAATGCAAGACACCAGAAATCCTACTCATCAGTGTGTTCAAGAACTCGGAAGATCTCACCATGTTGGACCTTCTCCTTCCTATATCCTGTGCCCCATCAGAAACTTGTAAATTGGGGTTACAAATTGAGGCTTTTGTAACAAGAGAAAAGCAACCTGTGTCGACAGAAGACAAGAAGAACTTGAGGACCATATGGTTCAAGCCCAACCCATCTGATGAGCCTATCACACCAATTCTTGGACAAAACAATTGGCTCTGGCTTGGTGCTATCATATCATGTTCCTTCATCATTTTCTTGATTTCCCTAGGAATCTTGAATAGATATTACATATATCCAATCGACAAAAATACTAATGATATATTTTCTTATCCAATAAAGGCCGTGTTGAATATGCTAATCATTTGCATATCTATAGTCATCACAAGTAGTGCTGCATTTGTTTGGAACAAGAGACAGAGTGGCACTGATGCAAAACAGATTCAGAACATGGAAGGTGCAACTCCTATGGCTTCGCCTAATTCTTGGTTCTATAATGCTGATAGGGAGATGGAAAGTTTTCCCCAACAGTCACTTTTTCAATCAACTAATCTCCATTTTGGTGAAAGGCCTGACCTCAAAAGTAAGTTCTCATCACAAAAAATATCATTAATAACAAGTAACTCGTCATATCAAGCCTGATACATAATACGGTATAACCTACTATAGCTAGTTGAATTGTAAATACGGTACATAACATCACAATTATGCAATATTAGAATGTCTTATTCAAATTACTCAACTTTATGCAGGACTATTGTTTGAGAGGAAAGAATCAAGTGTTGGAGTTTTAGTGTGTGGCCCAAAAAAGATGAGACATGAAGTTGCTACCATATGTTCATCTGGTTTAGCATCCAACCTTCATTTTGAGTCTATCAGTTTCAGTTGGTGATTTAGAGAATATAATGCAATGGAAAAATAAGATTTGTTTGTGTGCTTATGCTTTGGTTGATTGAATTTTGCAAGTGCTCCTGTAACATGCTTCCTTTGTACTGAGAAAATGTAAAAAGATACAGTTTATTCTGCTTTTAATCCTTCTTACTGCCATACTCCGTACTCCATCTCCATCTGTCTCAATTTGTTTATCTGATTTTGACTTGACACAAATATATTATAAAGGATGTGTTTGGTATGAAGGAAAACATTTTTCGAAAAATGTTTTCC
>NW_006238936.1:2462413-2466109 GCF_000226075.1 Solanum tuberosum | reverse complement strand
CTACCCTCGACCCACCCCCTACCAGCCCCCCACCCCACCCCCAAAAAAAATATTTAAGTTTGTTTTTAAAAAAAGTTTTCAATTTCAAAAATTATTTTCTACTCTAGTAAAAATAAAAGATATTTCTCAAAAATATTTTTTCATTCATAAATCAAACATTAAAAATCTTTTTCGGAAAATATTTTCTACTCACCAACCAAACATGAGAAAATAAGTCAAAAATCAACTTGTTTTCCAGGAAAACATTTTCTAGGAAAACATTTTCCATGGAAAACATTTTCCTTCATACCAAACACACCCAAAGTAACAAAAACTTTTGTATCTTATAATCTTAAACTAAAGATATGTATAACGTATCACATGTTCTTTAATCTTGTAATTTTAAACATGTCATGCGAAAAATTATAAGAATTAGAAATTAGCCAAAAAAAAGGAAAAATGCATTCTTTTTTAAACAAATGAAAAAGGAAAATAAATCAAACAAATTAAAACGGACGGAGATTAAACGAAAAAAGGTAAAAAAAATTCTTTAAATTATGCAAAATTTAGCAAAAGTGCCTGGTACTTTGGTCTAAAAATATCTGGCCTCCAATAGTTTGCTAAAAACTGCTGGGGTGGCTTAAGGGTGACTAGTATAACATGTGCTTTAGGCTCCCAAAGTATTGAGTCGCTAAAAAAATTTGATAGTAAAATTTTTTATTTTAATTTCACTTAGAGATAATATAAAAAATTATAAAAAATATACAAAATTGAAATGAAAAAAGAAAAATAGAATAACTATCTAATTTTTATCAACAATATTTTAAAACTTGGAATTAAACAATTCAAATCTTCATATTAATTAATAAAGTTTTTATAAAAATATCAAAGATGATATATTGTAAACAAATGGAACTATTAACTAGAATTAACCCTTACTTTTATATAATAATATTATTATATAAAGTTAAACTATTAATAAAATAACTGCATGTAGACTAAAACCATAAAAAGTGTGTATATATAAAAATTCTATAGATAGCAGAATCATAAATAATAATTAATACTATAAATTAATTCAAAATCATAATGATTAATGATTAGAATAAACTGATAGTAGGAAATTTTCAAATAAAATCTTCAGTATGATAAAATATAATACTGGTAAATATCTCTAATGTTATGTCAATAACACTAAGTTAATTAAGAAGGTATTTTTTTAGTTTTCATCTTTTCTTTTAGTTATCTATGATCTTTCGTATATGTCTCTTTCTCAATAATCTAAACACCACCCATATTCCCTTAGCCTCATTATTTCTGATCCAACATAGCTTTATAACATGAATAAAAGAAGTATTTTATTTATTCCAACCTCATTTTCATGTAGATGATGAGTTGAGTTTGAACCACACTTGATAAAAAGATTTTTTTTTTCTTGTACGAGTGTAGATGATGTTTTGAGTTTGAACCACACTTGATAAAAAAAGTTTTTTCTTTCTCGTACGAGTTGAGTTTGAAGATTTATTTATATGATAAAAAGGTTATTATGAATTTATGATATTGTGTATATATATTTGGTTGAAATTTTTCTCATTCTTTTTCTTTTTTGTTCTAAGTCAGCAGGCTTAGCAGAAGAAGAATCAAACAAAATTGAACAAAAGAGAAAGAAAAATGAGTGCTATTAACAAAAAGATCTTGATTAATATTTAAATAAAAATAAATATTGATAATTTCTAGTACTCCCACTAGATAATATTGAATGGATTTGTGAGACAATTTATATATTTAAAAAAAGAGTTTACCACATAAATTGATCGCTAGAAATAATTCAAAAAGTAAAATCATAAATATATAAGCAATTAACTCTCTACCCAAATATAAAACATTCAAACATTTATCTTAGAGCAAGAAAATCATAGACTTTCTCTAAAGATTGAGTAAAATATTGTCATATATGATTCTCTCATTATTGAATATTCTAAATTCCACCGAACGGTTAATTTTTTTACATTATGCAAAATCTATTGTTGTATGTTTATAAAAAGATCAAATTTGTTTTTGGTGTATTCTTTAAATTTCAAGCACGTCAACATGTCAATATTGTTTTAATATCATTATATCATTTTATCAACTTCAACACAACTATTTCATTATCATTATATCAATTTTTTTAATTTTTTAAAAATTGACATCACCTAATTAGAAACAATTTAACTTTAAAATTTTATCTTTATCCTTAATGAAATGATTTTCATCCACACAAAATCTAAGGATTCACAAGTTTTAAAAGTCTTTTCCCCCCCTTAAATATCATATCAAGTCAAAGGGTACCACATAAAATGAGACGGAAGAAATAACAAAAAAGTGAATTTAGATGTCAAATATTTTCTAAAAAATTAATTGTTAACTAAGGTGACTTATAAGTTACTAGACACAATTGCTCGTGCTAGCACGGGCCCAATATCTGCTATTTTTTGTTTCACTTTATGTGACATAAATAGAATTTAGAAAGTCAATTAAATTTTAATATAATTTTTAAATATTTTAAGTTTTTGATGATTATAATTTATAGTACTTTTTACGTAATTTTTAAATAATATATGTTACTTCTCTTGTCTCAATGTATGTAGAACTCCTGGTGTATGTAGCACAAATAGAATTTCAAGAGCCAATAAAATGTTGTTAATTATTGAAATTTACAATATTTATTATGTAGTTTTAAAATTAAATAATACATATTACTTATTTTGTCCCATTTTATGTGACACAAATGAATTAATTTTATGAATCAATGTATTTTTAAAAATATTTTAATTATCATGATTTATAGTGCTTTTTACATAATTTTTAAATATATAAAAATTAAAAAAATAAGACAAACAAATTAAAACAGAAGAATTTTTTAAATATATATGTAATTGCAATGGCATGTCTGGTTATCCCCACTTATATATATGGTTTATGATTATGCAATATGTATTGCAATGACGTCCTACGATTTGTCAAATTAAAAATTGTAAAGCTGGTATTTCAAGTTATCAGTTTACTATTCATCCGTTTTATAACCTTTTACACTATTTTTATATTTCATCCTTTTTAATTTGTTGACTCATTTTCCTTTTTATTCAGTTTTAAAAAAAATACATATTTCCTTTTTTGACAATTTCTTAGTTCTTTATAACTTTTCAGAGGACATGTTTAAAATTATAAAATTAAAGGACATATAACGGAGCTAAATCTCGAGACAACTTCTTGTAAAATGGGAAAATGTAGTTTAGACTTCCCAGAAACCGTTGCAATTGCGTCTTATCTGTAATAATATTAGGGAATTTCGATGCGAATTCAATAGATCGCTGAATAGGAGTCATTTTTCCTTGACAAATCAAATGACCCAGAAATCTAACTTCTGTTTGAAAAAGACTCATTTTAGGTTTAGATATGACCAAACCATTTTGAATAACTATTTTCTTAAATATGTCTAAATGCTTAATATGCATTTCAAGAGTCTTTGAGTATACCAAAATATCATCAATATAAACTATGATGAAATCCAAATAGGGATTAAAAATATCATTCATTATTTTTTGAAATTCTGATGGAGCATTTTTTAACCCAAAAGGCATTACATTCCATTCGTACTGTCCAAACGGAACATTAAATGCCGTTCTATATGAATGGTCTCTAAATATTTGGATTTGCCAATATCCAGATTTTAAA
>NW_006238936.1:2458608-2459979 GCF_000226075.1 Solanum tuberosum | reverse complement strand
GAAAATCACATATTTTCTGAATATGATAGATCATGATTCCAACCATACACACTCCCGACTTACTTCATAGATCAATATTATTTCTGTATGATTTGAAGAAGTGGTTACCAATGTTTGTCTCTTTGAATGCCAAGCTATTGTTGTGCCTCCATATGTAAACAAATAGCTAATTTGCGATCGAGCTATATGCATATCAGATAAATATTCTGTATCTACATAATCAAATCATTTCTAACTCAGAGATTGATCATTTCAATTTTATACGTTGCTCGTCTTTTCTTCTCAAAGAAAATCACACATCTTCTATGTGTTGAGTCACTTTCTTTGTTAGTTTTTTGGCATAACTTGAATGATAATATGGCAATCCCCTCACATAACTTTTTATATGTATATCAAATAATCTTCTAGCATTTGCATAACCATCAATCTGTAAGTGCACCAATTGCACTAATACATGACATTTTAAATTAATTTCATGAGATCAGAAAGATTCTTTCTTTGTGTTAAGCAATCTCAAAACCATTGGGTACTCAATGGAATTGCTTTAAGACATTTTAAATCCTTCAAGGATTTTCATATAACTTCATCGTCTAGTTAGACATAATAATCATTCATTATGCATATTCAAGTATTTCTTCTATTGCCAGACTGAAACAAGTCTCATTGCATCCACCATTGAAGAATATATCTCCATTTAATAATGTCAGGATTTTTGCCGAAACCCTTTACTGCCCCGAGGCACAAACCACACTTTATTCTTACGGTTATACTTTCGCACAATGATTCATTTGTACTACACTGACATTATATTTTGAATCCAATGAACTATAAGATCAAAACATCACTTTTCTAAGTGAAACAAAATATACTTGAATAGTGACCAATCATTTATCTGTCAACACTATATGACAGATTCAAATTTAAGATCCTCGTAACCATTTATAGCATTGAATGCTACTTCATATCAAAGATACCATCGACGGTCATTTTGATATCGATTCCAATACGACAAAACTTATCGAGATCTCTTCATTTATCATCGTTTTCAGGTACCTTAACCTTTGCCAAGGTTTTATGAAGTGTTATGTCATAGTATTCTTTCAAAGCACTTACCTCATTATCATGACCATTTTGATAATTTGCTCCTCTCCTTCCTCAAGGAGTTTTACGGTTTGGAATCGATTGGTCTATCACGCTTCTAGCGTACCATAGACTCTATTCTTTAAGGACTGTTTATTAGAGCATTTGCAGCTTAATTAAAATATTGGGTCAACAAATACATCTGGCAAATTATTTGCAACATTTTGCAAATGAATTATATCTTGAACTTCAAGTTCACATTTTTTTAATGAGGATCTAGATAATTCACCC
>NW_006238936.1:2444173-2457633 GCF_000226075.1 Solanum tuberosum | reverse complement strand
CTTCTTGATGTAGTGGACATCCACAATATATTATTTTATAACATTATTATTATTATTATTATTATTATTATTATTATTATTATTATTATTATTATTATTATTATTATTATTATTATTATTATTATTATTATTATTATTATTATTATTATTATTATTATTATTATTATTATTATTATTATTATTATTATTATTATTATTATTATTATTATTATTATTATTATTATTATTATTATTATTATTATTATTATTATTATTATTATTATTATTATTATTATTATTATTATTATTATTATTATTATTATTATTATTATTATTATTATTATTATTATTATTATTATTATTATTATTATTATTATTATTATTATTATTATTATTATTATTATTATTATTATTATTATTATTATTATTATTATTATTATTATTATTATTATTATTATTATTATTATTATTATTATTATTATTATTATTATTATTATTATTATTATTATTATTATTATTATTATTATTATTATTATTATTATTATTATTATTATTATTATTATTATTATTATTATTATTATTATTATTATTATTATTATTATTATTATTATTATTATTATTATTATTATCATGTATATATTATGTATATGACATGTATCATATGTGATGATAACGATATTAACATTGAAGCAATGAATTAACATGGTTAGTTGGTTGAAAAATATTAACAAAAAAAGAAAAGAGATGTATGTAGGTTGGTTGGTTTGAGTTTTTGAAAGTTGTCAAATGAATATAGGTTGAAGATGAACAAAGGAAGATTGATGTAAATGAGATGGTAACAAGAAATTATAATTAGGTAAAGAGTCAAAAACAAAGAAAATGAATTAGTTTGTGAAGTAAAATCTAATTTTATGTTTTGTTAAGAAATAGTAAAATTCACCTTTTGACCATAGTGATTTTCAATTTCCCCTAGTTATGTGGAGTATAAAAATAACAAAATGTACAAATCATTTGCTTGAATTATTTTTTACTTTAAAGAAAATTATTAATTTAATTATCATATGGTCTTCAGTGGTAGGACAAGTGATTAGAAATCTTTTTTTGGTAGCAAATGACTTGTCAACAGAAGTAGAGGCCTCTAGACACTTCCAACTGAAATTGAAAATGCTTGATGAGGAATTAATTATTAATTACCAACCATATATACATTTAAGTAAGACCTGAATTATATTAAAAGATAGAATTCATGTAGTTTTGGGGAGCTTTGATTTTCATTACTATGTGTACCTACTCAATACTATTATGTAACGTTGGTAGGTTATAATTTGGTAGTCGAGTTTAATCGAATTAGATATTTTTATTAATCGAATTAGATATTTTTATGACAGTAAAAAGAATGGAACGAAATTAAGGATTGATTCAATAACGGATCTTATATCACCATGGAGATTGATACTATTATATTTAGAGTTGCCTAATTTTAAAGTACAAATATTCAAAAATAAGCAGTGTATTTGGAAATACAACTATGAAAAAATTAGAATATTATGCACTCTATCAAGAGAGAATATTTCGATTGAGATGGTTTAATCATAGTTTGCATCGACCTTTTGATAGAATGGTCCATAGATGTTAAAATATGCATAGTAAGTGAAGATGTACTAAAAAGAAATAGAATAAACCTAAACTTACTGATGTGAGGCCAAAAATATATATTTTTAATCATTATTTGCGTCATATTTATTATTTATATATGCTATTTTTGAGCATTAATTTTATGGATTGTGCTAAATGGTATATTTTATTTGTTGGATTGAATTGGTGGAAAGATGAAGAAGTTTGAAGCTAAAACGAATTAAAGATGAAAGGTTGAAGAAGGAAATTAAGCAGACAGCTTAATTGATTAAATTTAATATAAAAATATATAAGAAGTGCGTGCAATTACAAGTGAAAAGAAATTCAAGGCTGCCAGTTGGCAGAATCTGAAGGCGGCCAATTGAGAGGCGGTGGAAGTTGAGGCGGTTTTACGCACGGGAGGAATTCCAATTCCTTTTGGTTTTGGGTTCCTAATTTGATTAGGACTCAATTATTTTATTTATGGTTTTCTACATCTATAAATAATTCATATAAATAATTATAGGAGATGAATTTTGGGGGCATACAATTAGAGGGGAGATCAATAATAGGGCATCAAGTAAAAAGTCGTCAATATTTTTTAGGGTTTTTTTCTTTTAGAGATTAGTGGCTAAACGCCCTTGTTCTGGGGTTGTAGCCATGAATTAAATGTTGATTATTTGAGGTTTATGAATTAATTCTTAGTTGTCATTATAAGTTACTCTATATTCTTGTTTTAGTATTTCTTGACTGACCATCTAGAGATAAATCTATTGTCTAATCTTAAAATCGAGAGAGGAGGGATTAGATAGACCAGAGAATATAGAGAGCTCGATCGACCCATTTGATTGAGGTGATCTGTGTTTAGGAGTGACGCCCGGACGAATAACTTGCTTGGTTACGAAACATGATGAAATATAAATGTTCGCCAGTTAGTCTATTTATCCCCGCTCAACGATGTAGTTAGATAGCTAATTGGAGTAGGCGACTAGAGGTGTGTAGCCCGACTCATACAATTAATCCTGTAAATCAGTAACTTGACAACTAAAATTAGTTCTAAGCCAAGAATATGATACATGAAATTCATTGCATGCTGCAGCCCTGAGATTTTCCAACTATTGTAAGTAATTTTATTAATTTGTTCTTGCATTATCTTCTTTTGACACTCTTAAATAAATAATTAGACCAATATAATTTAGTAAAAATAGTTAATTGACAAGTCCTTTGGATTCGATAATCTGGTACTTTTAAGAGCCATTATATTATTTGTGCGACCACGTACACTTGCGTGTGCAATTGGGAGCAACACTTGCATCAAAGAAAATTGTCTTGAATAACGTATATTATAGGGTGGAATCAATACAAATTTAGCAAAAAACAAGAAATAATTGAATGTTTTTTTAATTAGTTGAGAATCTATTTCAATCATGTTGATTTTAGGTATACTATACTTTTTAAAAGTCATTAACCTTACCTCAGTAATAACATATCCAACGTAATTCTACACAGTAAAATCTAAAGTGGATAAAATATACGTAAAATTTAAACTTATTAAAATATTTTATAGTAGAAGAAAATATGGAGAAATTCTTAGTATATATTAGTTATATATGGAGCACAACCCCTGTCTACCACTAGCTTACTTTATCTGCATGCACATTTTTTCTGTTTTCACTTATATATATATATATTTTACATATCTTTAAAAAAAATGGTTTGCTTTTAAATATGTGTTTTAATACTTTCTCCATTTCGTCATTAAGAAATCCAACAAAACAATCTTTAATTAGTAATTGCTAAAAGAAAATATATATTTACAAAAGTAGTAACTAAAAATATATTGCATTTGGTTAGGGTGTTAGATACAAATCAAACTAAAATGATATATATGCCATGTATACATTCACCATAGCTATTTTACTTGTAAAATATATTTAAAGTGATCTGATAACGCTGACGATTTATATAACTTAACCTCAAATATTTAGTAAGAAAAATTGAAAACTAGGTGGAAAAAAATGAAAAAATGAAAAATATATGGAAAATGGGGCCCTAGGAAGACAAGATCACTAGACCATTGAGAGGTGCAATAATCTTGTCAAGTCAGCATCCCATACAAATTTTGCTTATTTATAGCATACAACTTGTAAACACATATTTGCTATATATTTCTAATATTCAACAAAAACTAATTTGTTACAAGAAAAATGGAGGTGATGGATAAGAGATCATCATCATTTTCTGATGTGAAAATTAGAATGATACAAGGAGCAATATTAGCTTTAGCACTTACAATATTTCTTGGGAATTTAATGATGTGGATTATTATGCCAACCTCTACATATTATGAAAAATGGGTTCCTGTTCTTGTTGCTGCCACCAATTCCACATTCTTTGATATTCAAGGTATTTTAATTTTAATTAAGTCTTCCATTTTTTCCATCCCTTTCCTCATTTTGATAGAGGTGGATTCAAGATTTGAATATTATAAATTTGAGTTTGAAAGTATACTACTAAAAACACGTGAATTTCTGATGGAAATTTTCAAGGAAAATTGAAAATTGGCTTGTTAGAAACTTTTCCGATGGAGCTCCCTTGGAAAAAATTCGTGGGAAATTTGCGTGTTTTTAGTAGTGTATGTGTATAAGGTTCGTCAGAAATCATTTAATTTACAGGATTCAATTTGTACTTATTTTGTGGATCTTTTAATATATATGTATATAAGGTTCAAGTCAAAATTACATACTGAGTTTGGATGAACTCGCAAATGATTAACTACATTTACTCTTGCTTTTTGGAAATTTTTGATAAAATTGGAATGATACAGAAAATAATGCCAGCATGAAAATTGGACTTCATTGTTTTTTTCTTTTGTTTCTCTTTTTTCTTGTTGAGATGAGGGTAAATAAAAGAAATTATAATTTTGATTCTTGGTGGTTATTTTACAGGTACCATTATGATGAACTTCACATTCCCAATCTTATTCATAGCTGTTTTGGGCTGTTTTTATGTCCATCTAGAGAAGAAAAAAAGTGATATTGTCACTTCATCATATCGGTATGATATATACAACAATATTTTTAATTTTATTTTGTTTTTGAGATTATGATATATTTAATTATTTTTATTGTTGTTTAATTTCAGCAATAAAGATTGGTTGAAGATATTGAAGAAGCCAAAAATCATCAAACCATTAGGAATAGTGACATGGATAGAACTATTTTTTCTAGCCATGTTCATTATTCTATGTGTTTGGTATTTCTCAGCATTTCTCTATGCTCAGTATAATACCATTACTACTTATGCAGCAACTAAAGGAGTTGAAGTGTAAGTTTCTCCCTTTCCGTTTATATTATCTGTCTTTTAAGATTTTTGCATACGTATATAAAGATATACAAAATCCTTAGTGTAAATTTATTTTTTAGTTTTTTATATCACTTATTATATAGATGAATACTTGAGTAGTCAAGAGTAAAATGTATAGAATTTAGTTTTAATTTTTTTTTCACTTTTTTTTAGTCTTATTTATTTTGCAATATTAACTTTGGCAAGGGATTGTGATTGATCATGATATTCATAGCCTACTTCTTTTTCAGCCTAACTTTGTTTTGTTTCTTCTGATCGACTCGACTCTTTTCCATATCTTGACCTGAAGTTTTTTTTTTGTGGTGGAAATTTTGTAGGTGGCAAGCAAGAATTGATAGGTTGGCTTTAGTGATAGGGCTAACAGGGAATATATGTTTGACATTTCTATTTTATCCAGTGAGTAGATGCTCTTCAATTTTGCCTCTTTTGGGACTAACTTCAGAAGGCAGCATCAAATATCATATATGGTTGGGACATATGGCTATGACACTTTTCACTATTCATGGTCTTCTTTTTATTCTCTTTTGGGCTGTCTCTGGGAGATTACATGAGGTAATTATGTCATTCATTTTTAATTAATATATAGTATATTATTTCAATAATTGCAATATCAAATGTGTGTTAAAATGGGGTAATAAGGATAAGCGGAGCGAAAAAAGGTTTTTTTTTATATGAACTTATTTATAGAATGATATACGTCTCAAGAATGCTTTTTTAAAATACTGATACTAAGATTTTTCTCTGTAACAATCTTAAGTGACGATCTACATGCCTTTTAAAACCGACACACATGACATGAGATTTCCAATGATTGATTCATTGAAAATTAGCGATTTTCTAATAATGCTAAGTGCTAACCTAATTTCGCGCATTAAAATTGTGAAATTTGTAGATCTCTCTTCTTTTTTTTTTGGGAGGGGGGGGGTGGTGTTGGGGTTTTTCAAGATTATGATGTGTAAACAATTATTGCGTAATCGCATCCATTAGTACATGAATTAAGAAAAAAGAGTTTTGATGTACAAGAAACTACTTAATTAATCAAGATTCAAGAGAACGTTAAGATGATAATTACACATTAAATTTTCTTGATTTGCCACTCAATAATGACATTTGATACTGCCCACACTAAAAAGAAAGTGTGAATATTAAGTTCACTGGGTTTCAAATTAAACCCCACCATATGTTAAAAACACAACAAAAATATTGATTTTTTGGTGGCCTAATTGGACTTTAACTTTCATAGTTTTGAGAAGTGAGCATTAATAACAACCATAACAAACAACTTGTGGAGAATGATTATTTTCAACCAACACAAAAATACATCATATGTAAAGGGATTAAGTTTTAAGCATTGATAATAGAGGAAAAATTAAATATAATTCGGTTACTAATTATAAATTATAAGGTAATTACAGATAAATCTCCATAATACGTTAATTTGATAAAATAATAATTGATCTGTTATTATATCTTAAATTTCACTAATAGTGAAAGAATAACAATATGAGGTATAACTTTTCTTTAATAATTGGAAGTGGTGTAAAATATGTGAAATATTAATAGAAAATATAATATTTCAATTTTATTATTCTTGAACGATGTAGATCGAACAACTAACTCTTAACATTTGTAGGGTAGTTTGTATCCTTTATTGAATTTTACTTTCAATTATTGTCATAGTTATACTTTAAAGAAATTATCTTTAAAAAAAGATATATGCATTCATAGTCTAAAGTCGTAAAGGAAAATTTGGATTCATATTATGCATATGTTTGGTAATAACTGTGCCTGCCTTATTCTTATCTTGACACTCAATTTGAAAAGAAGGGTGTGTTTGGTATAGGGAAAAATATTTTTCGAAAAATATTGGTAAATTTTTTTTTCAGAAATATCATTCTGGAAAACAAGTTTCTTATAAATGAGAAAAATAAATTTTTTCGTACAAGTAGAAAAAATAAGTTTCATGAATTGTATTTCATGTTAATTGTGTTCTCCCCATTCTCCAATATGTGCACCTCATCTTTACCCCATCCTAATAGACCTCGTTACCAACAATCCATACCCCTGCCACATGGAAATGCTTTTTAATAGAACTTTAGTCTTGGTTGATCGTAATCAAGAAATCACTAATTTCATTTGGTGGATTGAAATTGTTTGACTTATCAATTTATCTGGTAAACTACTACTATATTCTCATCTCCAATTTATTTTTATATAAATTATATAAATATTTTTAAAATAATATTTTTTTATATATCAAACATTAAAAATATAAATAAACAGAAAAACTCACATATTCTTCTTAAAATAATATTCATAAAAAATATTTCTCTTCGCATCGAACGCGCCTAAGCTTCAAATTCTTAAAGGCAAAACTAGATAGTTATGTATCATCACTCTTTTTAAGGTCACTATATATGTGAGTTGTCACATTATGAGAGGAGCAATCAAAAATATAATAATGTGATAAACTAATAATACAGAAGATTTCATCATTACATTTTTTTAAATCCTTTTTCTATCAACAAACCCTTTTACCCTTTTCATATAAAAAATTAAATCAATTTCTAAATAAGCTCTTTTTTCAAAACAAGACAAAAGAAATGATTAAATTTCCTTTTTAATTTCCGTATAAGTTTTTTTCCCTCAATAAACAAACTCATACCATAAACTGCCGAATTACATTCAGTCTAATAATATCGATGAAAGTCATCCACACAATAGTGTAAATTCACTTCTCAAAATCCCTCCCTTCCCGTTGCCAAATTGGGAAAAAAATTCACAAAATTGACAAGTATTACTTTACTTTATTTGTACATAGTAAGATAACGTAATGCAAATAGGTAGCAAATAATTCAATTTATTAGTAATTCTTCCGTTTCAATTTATTTATCACATTTTACCTTGACACTGAACTTAAGAAGACGACTTTTGAATCTGATATTTTTCAGATATACCAAAAAAAAATTAACCTTGCAGTCTTGAGCATATCAATGGAAAATTAAAATCAAAGAATTGTAAAAAAAATAAAATAGATTTCATAACTTTCAATGAAAAACAACACATGGTTGATGGTTGATTAACTAACACAGTCAAAATAATATAAAAGGAATAAAAGTTTGGTGAGACAGTTAAATGTGGGGAACCTCTTTGTCTTTAACACTAAATTAAAGTTCCACTAGAATTGGAAACTTATTCATCAAAAAAGAAAAAATTTCCAAGAGCCATTAGGCATGAGTGTGACACAACACAATAAGTGGAATTTTGGACCACATAAATCAAATATTTGTTTGAACTTTCTGCTTTCTGTTTGGTGTTTTCTAACTTTATAGAATATTCCCCCATTTAATTAAAAAAAATTGAAATGATTTAAAGGTTCAATTGTGACATCCATTTTGGTATCTATTTAAAAATTCTAGAAGATACTCACGACACCTAAATGACCTAATCATATTATATCTATAATTAATTATTCATGCATGCATGAGTATAAATCAAAATAATACTATGTGATAATGGGAAACCAAGAATTTCATTAAGGATATTCAAAATTTAAGAAATATACACAAAATACAGATAATATTTGACTATTGATAAAAATGTAGTGTACTTATAGCTCTAGTAGTTTATTTTCTTTAACGATATAAATATACTATACTTTGATTATATATGTTTATACACATATCATACATGGATTATGCAAATATACATCTGTGGCTATCTTTAGTGTAAGCAACGATTATCTTTACATAAATAGCCGGCCGGAGTCATTGTTGACTTTTTTTCTAGCCAATATACATAGATTATACACATATTACACATGAGTTATGCACATTTGATCAGTTGACGAATATTCTTCTGTTTTAATTGATCATATCTTATTTACTAGCTAGTTTTGGTTTGTTGCAGATGTTGACATGGGATCCACATTACATATCAAATGTATCTGGAGAACTAGGTTTACTAGTTGGATTAATATTATGGGCAACAACATTTCCAGCAATTAGAAGAAGAATGTTTGAACTCTTCTTCTACACACATTATCTCTACATTCTATTCATGATTTTCAACCTACTCCACACTGGAATGTTCTATGCCTGCATTATGCTTCCTGGTTTCTTCCTCTTCTTGATCGATCGATACTTGAGATTCTTGCAATCCAAGCAAAAAGTTCGTTTGATTTCAGCCCGAGTTTTGACTTGTGAAACTCTTGAACTCAACTTCTCCAAAATATCAGGTAAGCTACAATTCCATCTCTCATTTTCCAGGTTACTTATCTCACTTTTTACTTGTTCTAATTTGTAGGTTTGGAGTACGCTCCTACGAGCATTATGTTCCTAAATGTGCCAAGCATATCCAAATTGCAGTGGCATCCATTCACTGTAACTTCAAACAGTAACTTAGAATCAGATACAATTAGTGTTGTCATTAAATGTGAAGGAAGTTGGACTAAGAAGCTTTACAGTGTCATGTCTTTGCCTTCCTCTGTCAATCGTCTTGATGTTTCTGTTGAAGGACCCTATGGACCTGCTTCCACTCATTTCCTAAGGTTAGATATGTTTTACAGTATCAGTGTGAAAATCTTTTACTCTGTCTGTACATAGAGCTTAAACTCTTCCGAGTCGATGTAGTTCCACTATGATATGTTGTGATGGTGTGGTCAATTTTGATGACAGGCATGATACATTGGTGTTGATCAGTGGAGGAAGTGGAATAGCTCCATTCATTTCAATCATCAGAGAGCTGATTTATATGAGCTCAACACTGAAATGCAAAACTCCCAAGATCTTATTAGTTAGTATGTTCAGGAACACTTCACAACTCTCAATGTTAGACCTTCTTCATCCTATAGCAGGCACTCCTTCAGGATGTTCTTCTAATCTTGACCTACAAATTGAGGCTTATATAACCAGAGAGACTGAACCAGCACAAGAAAAATCTGAACCCCTACGGACCATTTTGTTCAAACCTGACCACTCTGATGCACCCATAACCCCCATTTTAGGCCAGAACAACTGGCTCTGGCTTGCTGCTATAATATCGTCTTCGTTTGCTCTGTACCTTCTATTTGTGGGACTTCTTTACCAATACTATGTTTACCCTATGGATCATGGTACTAATAAGGTATTCCCAATCCACACAAGGGCTTTGTTCAACATGTTGTTTATAGCAGCTGCTATAGTAATTGCAGCAAGTGCAGCCTTCCTGTGGAACAAGAAGAAAAGTGCTAGGGAAACTAAGCAGATTCAGGACATGGCAGATTCAGTAAAATCTTTAAACTCGTTAATAGCTTATGCTGATCAAGAGCTAGAAAGTCTTCCTCAACAATCGCTCGACAAATCCATCAAGACACATTATGGCCACCGACCTGATCTCAAGAGTAATTACTACAATATCTTTGCATAATCAAAACTACTAAGTAGTACTTCGTTTCCCAACTCTCTATGCTTGGTAACTAAATGAAATTCTTTTGCAGGAATATTGCTAGAAGTTAAAGGATCAAGTGTTGGAGTACTTGCCTCTGGACCGAAGACCTTGAGGCATGACGTAGCAGCCATTTGCTCATCTGGGTTGGTTGAAAATCTGCACTTCGAGTCCATCAGCTTCACCTGGTGATTTCCAGAGCTACCTTAAAAGGACTCTATAAGAATGCAGCAGTATCTATATAGATATTATGCCCTGTAATATGTTCCAGTCTTCTGGTTGAATCAATATGTGTGTTTAAAATAGGTATTGTGGGTATGGTTGCCCAAGATAACAGTACTTTTTGTCGAATATCTTCTTAAAGTATCCTCTGCAGTCTCCCAGAACCATAGATCGAACAATCAGAAGAAGTAATATGGGGTGAAGAATTCTGAAGCATAAATATTCAGCTTTATTTGTCCACATGATGAAATGCACAAAATATTCACTTTCAGAAGATCAAAATCTTTCATCCAAGAGTCCCCCCTTTTCATTACAATCGCCCACACCCTCAATGAAATCTGGTATAAACTGTAAATAAATAAAAAAGAAGGAAAGGAGTGATGCAGTAATGCACAAAATCTTCTCTATTCTCTATTTATCGGAAGATCAGATCTTTCATACAAGAGGTGCCCCTTTTCATTACGATCACCTACACCCTTGATGACAAAGCTAAAATTTGATACAAACTATAAATCATGAAAAAGAAACAGGACCATGGAGCAATGATATGCCTATCTACAAAATAAATTCTGCAGGACACAGATAGGGTAAAAGTAGAACAGGAACCGAAATCTCATCTCGTGCCTTTTGCAGAGCCGCTCAACCCCCTTCCCAATAGAGCAATTAGACATTGATGCTGATTTCAAGTTGGTGCGGTTAAAGCTTCAAGTAGAAGATCTCACTGGGAGCTCTTTTAACCATTAATAGCAAAGCTGACCAAGGGAGCTCTTTACATCCAGAGAGCTCACGTCTCTTCTGAATTTGAAGTGGATGAAAGTTTTTCATCCAAACTTTCAAGCAAGTCATGGTATTCAGCAAATGATGGATGGGTCTGAAGATGCACATGAAAACCACGGTGAGATGCACAAATAAAGTCAACGTATCCAAGAAATAATGTATCAAATTTACCTTTAAAGTAATGCTATATGCTTTCCACAAGCGTAAATCATGCTGAAATAAATCAAACAAGACCTGAGCAAAAATAACAAAAGGAACCTCATGTGAGTTGCAACTAACAAAAGCAATTCTCAAAATAAGCAGAATTTGAGGTTCTCCCAAATGGGAACAAAGTAAAACTGATGGCAACTCAACTTACACTTTTTGTATAAAAAAAATCACTCAACTTAACCTTTTGTATCAATAAAATCACTTAACTAAATTTATCATTGAATTAATTGCAATGAATATTAACAAAATTAATAGTGATTTTTTTAATTATAGTTTCACTTGAGATAATATTAAATATTATGAAAAAAAAATACAAAATTGAAATGAAAAAAAGAAAAATAGAAGAACTATCTAATTTTTATCAATAATATTTTAAAACTTTAAATTAAACAACTCAAATCTTCTTATTAGTAAATAAAGTTTTTATAAAAATATCAAAGATGATATATTGCAAACAAATGGCTCAACTCTTATTAACTAGAATTAACCCTTACTTTTATATAATCATATTATTATATAAATTTAAACTATTAACAAAATAACTGCATGGAGACAAAAACCATAAAAAGTATATATATATATATATATAGCAGAATCATAAATAAAAATTAATACTATAATTTAATTCAAAATCATATTGAGAAATGATTAGAATAAAGGGATAGTAAGAAATTTTCAAATAAAATGTTATCTAAAACATAATACTACTGATATATATCTCTAATGTTATGTCAATAACAGTAGGTTAATTAAGAAAGTAATTTTTATCTTTTCTTTTAGTTATCTATGATGTTCCGTTAATCTAAACATCATTCATCCTAGTATATCTCTTTCTCAATAATATAAACAACATCCATCCGTTAGCCTTATTCCCATATCCAGGAGCAGAGTTATGCCTTGGCGATGGTGGTCAGATGAACAACCTTCGTTGGAAATATTTTTGGATATATACAAATTGTTGAACACTTTTGATACAATAAAGAAATATAGCCCAGCGGCTAAGGGTGTTCAAAGCTACTTCAGGTTCCGTGTTCGAGCCCAAGCTTAGGCATTTTGTTTAATTTTTTTGTCAGGCTTTTGTGGCCTGGGTTCAAGCCTAGACTTTTTGGAAAGATTAAGGTTTTTTTGTTCAATTTCTTTTTGGTTCTGTTTTTCTCTTTAAAGAGAGAACAAAAGTGACCTTTTTTAAGATAAAAAAACAAAAGGTCTTCTTTTAACTTTTTTTAGTTATTAAATAAAACCTTTTGGTTTTTTGTCTTCTCATTCTCCCAAAAGTCCTTTACAACTTTACTCTTTAGTATTTGGTGTATTGTGGGTTGATTTTTAACAAGTGTGGTACACTTTGACTGATATTTCAGTTTGGAGTTCAATGACCTTGGAGAAATATTTTTTAGAGTACCCAAAACAAGTTTGGCGCCTCAAAATCAAAATAAAAATCAATCAGCGGCATACGCATAAATTTTTGCAAGCGGTGTCACCTTATAATATATATATATATATATATAAATATAAAATTCACGTATACTATTGTATCTATTTTTCAAAAAGTAAAATAAAAAAGTATATAACTTAAATTTTCATTTTGAAAATAATTTCATCAAAAATAATAGTGTTAAATATTTTCTTTATATATAAAATAGGAAAAATTACGCAGTTAAGCAAACTTATACTACTTAATTACTCATCAAAGCTATAGTTTGTTATAATTACCACTCGCGACTAACATTATATACATTAATTACGTGGGCTGACTTCGAGTTTGTATAATTATCCACGTTTGTATATGTATAATTCGCCAGAATATACAAATACATATGTATAATATACAATTATCTAACCGATATACATATACAATTCACCTCTCTCCC